>NW_024081512.1:766318-800209 GCF_003009895.1 Hyaena hyaena
GGGAGGAGGGAGGGAGGAAGGAGGGGAGAGGAAGGGAGGGAGTAAGGAGGGGGGAGGGAGGAAGGAAAGGGGGAGGGAGGGAGGGAGGGAGGGGGGAGGGAGGCAGGCAGAGGGGGAGGTTGAACCAGCTTACGTTGCCGCTTACCTGCTCTCAACCTTGAATTGTTTGCTGCGGCATCAAGACCCGCACGGAAGCCCTGAGGGCCTCCTTAGTCCTGTGCCTGCAGCGACCACGCGCTCCCGGGAGGGGGCGCCGCACGCACTGTCGGCTCAGCCTGGCGGGCTCTCCCCGCGTCTTCCCGCTTGCGGAATGGACGCACACACGCACACTTCCGGGGAAAAGCCCTGCACATCCCAGTAGTCGGAGTTTCCCAGTAGTCGGAGTTTCCCAGTAGTCGGAGTTTCCCAGTAGTCGGAGTTTCCTAGTAGTCAAAGCTCCACGCCCTCTTTTCATCTCCTGAGAACATTCTCCTTACACAGGTTTTACATGTTCACAGCGGAAAACTGAGGAAGTGAAGATGAGTATGAGGGGCTCAGCGATCCCTCCTGCTTCATGGGACACGGACCCGGGAGAGAAAACATTCTGGTGGGGTTTTCTCAGGCTCCGATTAGACCGCCCCCCCCCCCCCCCGCCCCAAGAGGCCTGGGTGCCGGAGCCCCTGACCCCGGGGTGGCCCTGGTGAGAGAGAGCGCCCAGTCCTGGAGAAGGCCAGGGCGAGAGCCCCAGTCCCCCCCCACCCCCCGCCCTGCCCCCGTGTTTACGGATCCCCGAACACCTGTGCGGAGGGCCTCAGTCACAGCCCAGGTATCTGCCTTTAAAACATCCCCAGTGACTCAGGAAAAGGCTCCTCGGAATTAGGACATTCTTGTAAATCAAAACCTTTAAGAATTAAAGGCGCAAAATTCTAATGATGGATTTCAGACCGCAGGCCAGACACGTGGGGACTATTTGGGGACCCGAGAAGAAGCTGTACAGCACCCCTTGAGTCCCATTTCCTCGATACTTACCATACTTGCTATGAAGCTTGACTTCATTTGACCTTTTATGCAGGAGCGGACAGCTGGATAGAAGGAGCCCTCGGGGTTGACCGTCTTCTTCTTTAACCGTTTCCAGGTCCCTTTTGTCTGTTCTCTCCCTCCCTAAACGTTTGGGGCACATCTTCTGGGATCCACACTTTCCGCCAGGCGTGAGGAGGGGAGGACATTGCTGTCCCACCCCAGGCATTGCTGGACCCGTAGCAAAGTGACAGGTGGCAAACGAGGCGACAAGTCCGTTGACCACCTGAGGATTTTGGCCCGGTCTACACGGCTACCCCAAACCAGAGAAGAAAGGGCTCCTACCTAAAAGAACCGTGCTCGATTTGAAAAAATATAGTGTATTGCTTTGATTGTGAAATTTGTGTTATTTTCTCAAACCTTATTGGATGAGGGGTGTGTTACACATATTGTATTATTATAAGGTCGTAACTGTGTTACGATCTTATCAGGGAGGGTCAAGGGCATTTTCCTCTTGCCATCTCTAGGGTGTAGGCTGGATTCCTGTTTCCAGGGTTTGGGAATCATTTGCTCTGGGGGAGAGAATTTAAAACCTGGGTTATTACCACGACAGTCTGGGTTTTAGGTTTCTTTGGAAAAGTCTGGCAACATGGGGCTGGCATTTCCCAGGGAAACAATTGTCTAAGGCCGAATGGAGATGTGATATCTCTGATGTGTTAGAGCCTCACTGCCCCTTTTTGCTCAGGACACTGGTTTCCAAGGGCCAGCTGCTGTTTCTCCCCTTCTTCCTGATCTGCTCCAAGCCCTTACATTACTTCCATTTCTAGTTCAGAAAGGAGAGGGCTCTCACCCAGAAGCAAAAGTTAGTTTGCCAGGGACCAGGAAGATAGGAAGCTGTGTGGCTCTGTGAGTGCTGTTGGCCTGCGACCCCTTGCACTGATCAGAGGAGTCTTCTTACAGTGTATGGCCAAGGGGATGACCCAGGGACCCCAGAGGGGCTGGACTCAGGGACAGACCCCCAGGACAGCGGGGCTGCCTCATCAGAACGGAGCACATAGGCTTGCACGATGGTGGGCTGTAGGGCAGACTCTTCCTCTACTTTTCTGAGTTGCTAAACTCTGAATTTGGGGGGGAGGAACCCAAAAGAGAGGTTGGGTGAGGGTGCTGGAGAAATGACTTCGTGGATGGGAGTTTAGTTCTAGGTAGTTTCAATTAGAAAGAAGGAAGGAATGCTACGTTTGTTCCTACATTTGTCGTTGAATGTTGCCCCCAGTGGTTTAATTGATATGAACTAGCCATAAGCTTCTTGCGGGATAATCTGCCTTCTAACATCCGTAATACCTTTTCTAATGATTTGATCACCAAATGCCTTCACTCATCCCTTTACTCATGCATATGTCCATTTGTCAGAGATTGGAGAACCCAGCACTGTTGTGGTGTAAGGATACACAATAGTGAAAAAGATACAGTCCCGAGTTCTTCCAGTTCTTGGTAGTGACCTGAGCAAGGGACAGGGCGCTGGAATGCAAAGGACATTGCTTGCGAGCAAGACGTTTGGGATCTTAATTCTACTTCTGTCCTTCCACTGCTGGGCGGCTTTGGTTCAACTATTTAACCAGAGGGCTTCATCTGCATGTGTGAAATGGGACTAAATTATCTTTAATTTCTTAATTAACTTCTAAAATACTTTGCTGAAGAAAACAGACACACACATCTGGACATAAAGGCAGATCTCCTTATATATGAGGGCGTCGCTAATTTCTTTATTAGGTTTTGGCTTTTCGTCCTGTATCTGATTTCCAGAAACGAGAGTGGATATACATTGTATTTTGCTCAATGTGTTTACTCATCTAAGATTTTACATGTCAGGAATTTAAATGAAAAAATGGTTTGGCAGCCTCAGCTGTTGGAAGAGGCAGCCAGCGGTGAGTCTGTCAAAAGCAGATGGCCTCAGAGTCTTCAACTTTAGGATTTACCGTGGAAACCAGAAGGCAAATGAGGACCTTGGGGGAAGAAGAAACTTACACGAATGTCATGCAGTTGGGGTAATGGGTTTATTGTATCTATTTACAAGTAAGCATTTACTGGCATTTTGTCAAAAATGAAGGACAAAGGAACAACAACTATTTTAGCCTGAAAACGACACAGCTCCAATCGGCCAATACTGAGCATAAACACTGTCAAGAGAACAGAGAACCTGAAGTGAGCGCTCTCTGGTTGTGTGGTTAGTTACCCAGACAATCAAGTCCACTGTACAATGCAAGCAGTGCGCGATAATGAAATACGATTGACCGGGGGGTGTTTGGGGGGGGGTGCAGAGGGAGGCTTGCTGGGCCGGGGGTCATCGGCCGGAAAGGGGGTTAAAATCTCATAAATCCTCCATATCTCTTCTCCATCTCAGGAACTTCCTTGGAGTAGCTTTCTCCTTCTTCGTCAGACGGCAGAGAGTCGGCAAAGCGCTTGAGGAAGCCCCCATACCTTTTCTGGTAGTCCATCCACCACTCGGGACGGCCGACTCTTCTCATGAAGCCCCCATACCGCTTCTGCAGCTCCTTGGCTTCTTCTTCCAGTTGGGGGCTTCTCTTCAAGGCTCTCATGAAGCCCCCGTACCTCTTGCTCACTTCATCATCATCACTTCCCTCTTGGTGGTGGCCGCTCTCTCGGTTGTCCCCCGTTCCCAGCAGCTCTTTCAGCAGGTCTGAAGAATTGGCCAGGGTGTCTTCCTCCTCTGCGTCCTTCTTCATGAAGCCCCCGTATCTCTTGGCAAGGATTTCCCCTGCATTTGCCTCTTCTTCTGGCTCCTGGGGGTAGAGCTCATCCATTTTCTTCATGAAGCCTCCATACCTTTTCATGAAGCCGCCATATTTTTTGGCTAGCGCGTGGCCCTCCTCCGGCTTGCTGCTCTCTCTGAGGGCGCTGGTGCCATCTTGAGGCAGCTCCAGCTGGGACAGTTGCAGAAGCTCCTTGCAAGTTTCCCAGGTTTTGAGAGAGGGCAGTTTCCCTTCACATTCCAGTGTGCAAGCCTGGGAAAGGAATCCCATTTAGTGATACAAAGAGGCTTTTCTGGTTTCATTAGGTAAACACTGTGTGTGTGTGTGTGTGTGTGTGTGTGTGTGTGTGTGTGTGAAGCGTTCTTCCCCATGGAAACTCTCATTTAATGAGGTGATTTCCATTTTCAATATTCTGAACAGGTAAATCAAAGGAAAATGGTGAAAGCATCGAATCCTAACCACTAGGCCACCAGGGAATTAGCCTAAATTAAAGGAAAATGGAATCACTGTGGATAATTCGCGGAGTCAAATTAGAATTTTTCTTTGAATTTGAACAGATTGTAGCTACCAGGCCATTTCAGTATCGAAAGAGACTTTTTTTCCACCCCAATTTTACCTAGACTGGCTGCCCGCACAATCTAATTTTACCGCATAACCTTCCACTGTGATTGCATTTTGTTTGAACTTTTTCTGAGCAAAAGGGAGAAACTTCTCTTTACCTAAGTGGGAACATCACTCCCAGATTCCTTTTATCTTCTTGTCTTGCAGATATGATCAATATTAATAATATCAGGTTTGTTGACGTTATTGTGTTACTATTCTACCTGGAATGGCACTTAGTATTCCTGCAAACATTTTCATTCTTTAAAGAAAAGGAGCAATTTCAGAGTACGCTGGAAAAGAAAGACATTCTAAAACTCAGTTTAAGTCTAGGAATTATTTGGATATGACATATTGATTTGCTGAATGTGGAGATGTTTGTTTTTTGCCCACTCGGTTGGTTAAAACAGATTTAATCATCCTGAACAAAATCTTTGTTATGACAAGGTCTGCTATGAAACTATACATATGCAGACGTTCACACATGATTCGTGTTTCTTAACAGTTACTGGTGTACAGAGAAGTTTTTTCCTCCCAATGGAAATCAGATTATTTGATAAAATGGGAATGAGGAGTGATCTGTATATAATTCCTTCTTGTTATTATGTAATAATTAAATTTTAACGATTATAAGATTTAGGCTATATGTTCTAATAATCTTAAGATTATCTTCCAGTCAATAGATCACTTGGGTATGATAAAAAGGGAATTAATATTGCATGAACATTTATAAAGTCTATACAATAGTTCTGGGCATTTCAGGGCTTTCGATAGCTGCCTGAAGTCTACTTATGGAACCCAGGTTACAGACCTTTGATTTAGAAAAACCAGGCCCTGTCTTGGTATTTAAAAATATATTGGTATATTAATTTGTATAAAACACACACAGGTTACTTTCACCATGCAAGAAAGCGATTTCTCAGTGCAGCAAAATTCCTTAGAGTCCTTTCACCAGCTCCTAATCATTATTTAAGCTTTGTGTCTAAGAAGATTAAATACATTCATCTATAAACTCTCAAGATGACGCAGTTAAAATGATCCTGTGTTATTCTTCATATCTGAGTAAGAAACAAAAACATCATTAAAAACGTAAGATGTTCAAGGGTCAATAACATTTCCATTCTAAAAGGAATGCTCTCTTTGCTAAACATTTTGTATACCATCACCAGCAGGCTTTTTAATGTTGGATTATTTCAACAAGAAATGATGACAAATAATCAGAAAAAAACCCCACTCATACTAAAGAAGTGATGTTAATCTATCAGTTCCTATACATGTCTATGCATTTTGGGGTGGTATTTACCATGCTCTGTGCTCGATGGTCAGGATCATATTAGACGGTACACTTAACCTGGACAGCGACCATGACATGCGTGCTTAGCTTTGCATCCATTACAGGACAAGCAAGCACAAGTGCTTTTCATATGGTAGAGGCTCAATATCTGTTACGCTGATTCTACATAGTCAGGCTACCCCATTTCCCATATGTCTTCTGGATCCAAGCTGCAATTCCAGAACTGTTGTAAATGCCAACAGAGCCACTAACAAAGCCTTTTGTCACAGAGAAAATTACCACCCTACTAGTAAGCCCCAAAACCAGTCAGCTGAACAAATCAGAAAGACAAAAGGCAGACGAAGGGGATTGTTGTGTCTGTTTAAGATGCAGCATTTTATCATTGTTAAATACAACGCCCTACTACGTGTCTTCGCATTAAGGCCATGCTGGGACCCGCCCATATTGAAGGTTTTGGGTCGGGTACCTCAAATGAAACAAGCACACATTTCACCTGAACCCTACACCTTGGGTTTTCTGGAATCCGCTCCTTAATTTTCATCCCTGTTTTATACGTCTACAGCACAGCATTTCTTTAAGGGCTCAAATGAGGAACTTAACTCCTCGGGTTAATACATTATTTCTACTGAGCCTTTTAAGTCATCACGGAATTTCAACAAACCGAGAAGACAGTGCGAAGGGATCTCTGGCGGAGCTGGTTAGGATGACGCTTCCTGCACCCCAAATTCGGAGAGTGCTCCAGCAGAGCACCAGGGCTGATCTGAGAGCACAGGGACTATGATTAGAACGAGAGGGTTTTTTGTTTTGTTTTTTGTTTTTGTCCTCAGCTTCTCTTCCCCCTAACCTTCGGCTCCTGTCCCGTAGTTTATCTTTGCATCCTTGTCACCTCTTTGGACACGGGCCACCTCTCCTGTGCCTTTTCCACAGCCAAATCAAGCTGTTGTCTTAGCAGGTATTACAAAAGTACATTCAAGGGCAGACAGAAGTTGCATCCCGGGTCACCTGCCCGAAGGTCGCGCTGGCCTCTTTGTCTCCCTTCCCCTGCAGCCCTGTCTACCGTCTCCCACCCCAACCCTTTGCCGTCTCCCACCCGCAGGTGAGGGGGAGGGGCTTGACGGAACTGAAGCTGAAAGGGCTGGAGAAATGAAACTCGCACAAAGACAACGAAAGGTCACTTAAAAACCATGACAATATTTGCAGGGGGGATGGGCTGTGTGGAAGGGGGCCCTCGTGGGACGTGTTAGGAGCCGGGGTGACTGAACACCGTCTCGGGGCAGGTGGGGCCACAGCCTACTGCTCTCCGAGATGCCGAAGGGCGCGCGTCTCGGCCTCCTGTATCCCCAGGGGGTAAAGCGAACTCGGTTTGTTATCGGTCCCTAGATGGTCGCGGGTCGCCAAGCCGAGCGCTCGAGCGGGACTTTCGTCGGCGTGCAGGGAACAGTCGGGCCCCTGCGTCACCCGCGGGGCCCGGGGAGGCGCCCCGAGTCCGCAGGCCCGGCTGTCCGCGGCCCCCCGGCCCCGGCGGCCGCCTCGCGAGCACTCACCAGGGGGTTGAGGTCGGCCGGGCGCGCCAGGCGGTAGCTGCACGTCGCGCAGTCGTGGCCGCAGTCCGCCGTCACGGTGGCCAGGAGCCCGGGCCCGAGCGCCAGCAGCCCGGCGCAGAGTCTCAGGAGCCGCGCCATGCGCTGCGGGGGGAAGGGACGCGGACTCGGAGCCTGCCGGCCGCAGAGCGGGCCTTCTGCAGGGGCCCGGCGCCGGCACAGTCCCCGCGGGCGGCTGTCGAGCCGGAGGCCGCAGGGACGCGCCGTCCTGGGCTCCCCCCGCCCGCCGGCCGACGCCACGCTTGGAAGCCCGCGGCCAGACGGCCTCGCGGCCCCCAGGCTGGCACTGCCACCCCGAGCCCGGGGATGCCCGGGGCACTCGCTCGCTTTGGGGCTTCCGCTGCCCAAGGAGGATTCTGGAGAGAACACCCACCTGCCAAGACCGAACGCAAAAGAACGGGAGCCTTGGGGCGGAGGGGGAGGGAGGGGCAGGACGACATTCACCAGGGTCACAGACAGGCCCCCGAAGAAAGTTGGGGGCACCCCATGCGATGCATGAAAGCGCCGAGGAGGCTCAAGCGGGCGGACGGTGGCCAACGCACGCAGCCAGGGCGCCGTTCGGCCAAGTTCACTCACGTTGGCGCCGCGCGGATGGCGCAGGCTGGTCGGCGACATCGGGTCCCAAGCGCTGCTCTGGAAGGGAGAGGACAAGGCAGGTGCGGGCCGGGCGCGGTCGGGGCGCAGCGGCCGGGGCGGGGGGGGGGGGCGCGGGCCTCACCGTCGCGGGCCTCGGTCGGTCGGCGTCGCCGCGGGGCCGCGGGCTGCACTGCGGGGCTCGGCGCGCCTGCCTCGCCCGGCCCGGCTGTCCCGGGGCTGGCGGCGGCGGGAGTCACTTTATAATTAGCCCCCGAGCCGGGGAGGCGAGCGCGCCCCAATCGCCGGCGGGCTGCGGCTGACGCAGGCCCTACGCCAGCCCCGCGCCGACGCCCTCGGGGGCGGGGTCCGGCCGGCCCGGCACGCGGCCCGGGGCGGGGGCGGGGGGCGCGCGGCGGCTCGGCTCGCGGCCGGCTGGCGCGCAGAGGCGGCGAGGGTGTGCAGAGGGAGCGCGATGACATCAAGTCCCCCCCGAGTGAGGTCACTGAAATCGCACGCCCTGGGGGTGCGGGCTCCAAGATCAGAGCCAAGGGGAGGCGTCGGGGGGGCCTGGGGGGCAGACTTAGATTTCTGGAATGTGCTGGTGAACCTGCCCTCGCCCCGCCTCCCCTTGGGGCGCAGCGTGGTCGCGGTGGGGGCCCAGCGCGGCCGTCCCGAATGTCACTTATGCACCTGTCTGGACCCACCTCCCGCGGTGGTCTAACCGCGTCCGGCGCCTCGTCGAAGGGTTAAAGTAAAGAAAGATGGAAACTTATTAGGCATCTTAAAAAAGCTCGGGATCGCTTTCCCCTTTCCGTTCGGGAGACCACTTTCCAAACGTGGACTGGGCCGGCGTCCTTCTAGGGACGGGAGCAGGGGTCGCCCTAGGGACGGGCAGCCGCGCAGCAGCGGCTCCCCAGCGCGGCTGCCAAGCCGGACACGCTTTCCCTGGCGCTCTGCCCCGGGGGTTCGCGGGGTGTCTGACGAGTGAGAGGGGGTGCAGGGCGGGCGTGAGGCCAGCGTGCCGGGACCCGCGAGGGCGCGGTGAGGGACGCGGTACGCCGGGCGTCCGGGGCTCGGGGGCGCACGTCCGTCGGCCAGGGGCCCGGCCAAGCGCCCGGCGGGGTCCGGGCTGGGGGTCGAGGCGCGCACCCCGCCACCTCCTGGTTCTGCGGAAGATTGCCAAGAAGCCAGTCGTTCACTTTACGTAAGGCCTCACTTTCCTCCTTTGGCAAATAGGAGCAAGAAGTAATGTGCATTCGCGGGGTCCCGCAGAGACGCAAGTGGAATGATGCGCGAAAGCGTTTAGCCTGTGTCTGACCCATAGCAAGCCCTGGAAACGTGCATCTACGCATCTGACATCTGTCACCCATCCACCTGCGGGTTTGTCGATCACACCCCATCGTACATCTATTGTTTATTTATCCATCCACGTATCTATCTGTCCTGGCCCTAGAGGGAGACCACAGACTGTCCCAGAGCCGAGAGACAGAGACAGAGAGAGAGACAGAGAGACACAGAGAGCGAGCGCCAGCGCCTCCGGTCTTTCCCAGCCACACGCACGGCCGCAACCTCAGCCTTCGCAGGTGCCCAGGGGAGGCTCGGGCCGCGCTGCATCCCCCACTTCGGTCGCTAGAGGGCAGCGCTCTCCTGCGGAGGTTTGCGAGCGCAGGGACCCGGCCTCCCGGGCCGCTTCAGGACCCTCACCCTGGGTGACCGCAGCGCCGCGGGGCGTGCACGGCCTGCCTTCCGGGCAGGGGCAGCTCTGCACTTGGGGACCTGGACATAATAGCGGCGGGGCGCGTAGCCCTGAGAAGCCGGCGTTGACATCTTGCCCGGAAAGCATCACACGCCTCTTGGACACTTTGGGCCCTTCCCATCAGGGGGCTGATAGAGTCATCTCTGGCTACTGACTCTCTCTCTCCGACCAGAGAGGAGAGCTTACATTTGTAAATGAGATTTCGCCCCGTTGCCTGGGCTTTGTAGCTCGTGCAAAACGAGTGCATGAGCAAATCCTGCCGTAGAGGAAGGAGAACTCGCTGTATCTGAGCCCTGGTACACGTAGCGTGGCCGAAGAAGTTTAAATACACGATCAGGGGCCAGAGGCTGAGAAATGTTGGGGGGGGGTGGGAGACGACGGCACCCAGTGTGGCTTCCTCAGGACTCACGGTGCCTGACACGGAAAAACTCCTTAGAATCTTGGAAACTATAGAAGCTGAAGGTTGAAAGGAGTCTGGGGGGTAATTTATTCCAACCCTCATTTTATAGATGGGAAACGCTGAGCCCCGGAGCGTGCAAGTGGCATCCGAGTGACTGGCCCAGACAGTGGCAAAACCAGGTTCTGCCCAAGCTTTCCGGGGAGAGCTCCTTCCTGGCATCTACCCCGGGTTTGGTTTGTTTCTGTTGGAACAATGAATGTCGACTCTGAGTTAGTTTCTCTTTGTGGCTCGGTCAGTGAAGCATCCGATTCTTGATTTTGGCTCAGGTCATGATCTCATGGTTGGTGAGTTCAAGCCCGCATGGGGGCTCTGTGCTGACGGCATGAAGCCTGCTTGGGATTTTTCTCTCTCCTCTCTCTGCCCCTACCCTGCTTGTACTCTCTCTCTCTCTCTCTCTCTCAAAATAAACTTTTAAAAAAATATCAGGAAAGAGAAGAGAAGGGTAAAGAGAGGGCTGCCCCCAGGTGCAGTCAAGGGTACTAAGTGCCTGTCCAGTGTTTGGGATACTGCGGGTGCTGAATAAACATGCTGTGTGACTGGAGGGGTGAGGGACATGGTCAAGGGTTGATACCGTTGGCAGGTGCCAGGGATGAGCTCTTCCATCCCCTCCCCCGTGTGCCCTTGGAGGCTAAGGACACGCATTTTTTAAAATTCATTCCTTTATATTTCACTCACGGCAGTGGGCTGCAAGGAATTCATCTTTCCATGATCCTGTAAATATTTTGAAGAACTAATAGATATTGCTGTTCCCTCCTGAGAAAAGACTGTTCTGGAAATCAGACTCAACCAAGGGAAAGGAATCTTCTCTTAAGGTGTTTAATCCAGAGAATTCTGATTTCCATGTCAGGATCAAAATATCTCCTTCTTCTGATCCTAGGGTCCCAAACCGTAGACAAAAGGGATTTACTCCAAAGATCAAAAAGAAAGTGGTTTGTAAAACCTTGATGCTGAGTGGTGCTCTGGCTGCTGTAGAGGGATTTTAAAAGTCTTTGCGATATTCTCTTTCATCATTTCTGGGATGGAAGATGCCTAAATCGAATGCTATCTTTCAAGTGCCTGTTCTCCCCCGGCCCCGCTTCCTGCCACCCAGATACAGATATTTTATTATGGAACTTGCTACCTCTTTGCTGCTCAATCTCTAACCAGCAGGCACACGGCAGTTTCGCACTTCAGGGATCGTGTAATGCTGCAGCATAAAAACACCACGTTCTAACATTTCAGATGTTTGGAGCCCTGCCAGAGGCAGGGTAAACTTGCCTGTTTTCCATTACAATCTAAAGTGTAGGCTTTGAAAGCTAGGATTCTGTGAGCTAGGCACATTACCCTGAAGGACCCCTGTGAAGGCAGTCGTCTTCAGGCTGGCTCAGAACATGGGTCACAGACGGTCTCTAAGTGGGATTGACTAGAAAGCATGCTTTTAGGGTGTGATAGATCCCCATTTCAAGGAAAATGAGTCTGGTACATTCTCACTCTGAAAAATCCAGGAAACAAAACAAACCTCTTAGCAGAAAAACTAATTTGGTGCACAGTTGCCTAAGAATGAGTTTAAATAATAGGTAATGTGTCAATGCTTCAGAAAGAGAAAGCGGGAAGGGGAGGGGGAGGGGGGAGGAGTGAACAACAGTAAAAACAAGGGAAACTAAACTCAGCACATCAAATGTAATGTGTACATATGTGTAAACTTGGAATTGAAATAGAGTTCCTAAATTAGGCCTTCAGCTCTCAGACACAAGAAAATAAATTTTCATACTAAGCTTAGGTAATTAGATCATGAATAAAGCAAGTCACATGATGACTCATTAGATTAAAAGAAGATATAGCTGGGGATCTAACCAATATATGGATTCTTTTTTTTTCTTCCAGGAATCTGAATCTTAATTTTATTTCTTCCTCCAATAAGGAACAGAAAATTTAATTTTAAGCAAGGTATTCTTTATAACATTAATAAAGAATAGACATTTTTTAGAATAAATCTTACAAAAGAGGTACAGAGCCTTAACAGAGAGCATTGAAAAATGTTCACGAAAAACACTCAAGACCAAATAAATGGAAAACATAATCCCAAATTTAATTACTTCCTGTGGTGTCATTTATCTCGTTCCTCTATCTCCTGCATTTTCTAGCAACTGAAATTTACATTTTAAGTCTTGCTAGATTCAAATTAAATGTTTTTGATGAGATTACATTATAGGCAACATTGTCTACTTGATATTGTCTACTTTATATTCCATTATATAAATATATCTGGTCATTCCATCATGGCTGAAGCTAAGAATAGACTCAATAGGGTGATTGACCGCTGGATTGGAAGGATCTTCAGGTTCCTTTAGTTATCATTGGCAAGAAATTATTTTCATGGTCATTATAAAATTTATGACGAAAGCAAAGAATCCAACAACATTTCCCTTTCCACATTGACACATGTAATCCACTTCTTTTGCTAATACAAAATGATTACGAACACAGACATGGATTTAAAAATGAAACTTCGAAACTCGAATTGAGAGCTCGCACAACCAACCCCATGCAGCTGGCTTGTAAGTACTAAAACCACATCCTCCGCATAGAAACACATTTCCCATACTTTTTTTTTTTTAATTTTTAATGTGTTTTATTTATTTCCGAGAGAGAGAGAGACAGCGTGAGCAGGGGAGGGTCAGAGAGAGAGGAAGATACAGAATCCAAAGCAGGCTCTAGGCTCTGAGCTAGATGTCAGCACAGAGCCCAATGCGGGGCTCGAACCCACGAACCATGAGATCATGACCTGAGCCAAAGTCAGACGCTCAACCGACTGAGCCACCCAGGCGCCCCCACATATCCCATATTTTGAAGGTAGAGATTTGGGGTGGTAGTCTGGAGTTCTGCTTCCAGGAACCCTGCTCACGAATCGCCTCCTTCTCACTCCAACCTGGCTTCACTTTGGGTTGTGATAGCACCCTCTTCGGGCACAGGTAAACAAAGCCCTCTAGCACCTCCATGCTTGTCCAGAAGAAGGAGGATGTACTTGATAACTGGCTGCTCAGTGATGTCTAGGTGCTGTAGCGTGGTCTTAGCTTTCCACACCACGTTGCAGGATTGCTGTGAGCTCAGGACATCCCTCATCCAGCTCTCTGGTTCTGGTCTGGGTGGGTCAGGCTGTCAGACTCCGCTCAGATCAGATGGCCTTCAGAGGAGCCCCAGAGGAAGCTGTTCTCAGTCTGAAGTGACCGGCTTGCAGACTCCAATGACCCGCGTCCAGCCTGGCTGCCTCATGGATTGAGAGTGGTATCTGCTGGCCTACCCACCATTCACAGCACCCTGTTTGGGAAGCTCCAAGTGTAGCCAATGGCTGTGTGCAGGCTGAAAAAGTTCAGATGTTTGAAGGATTCCAGAGCACCTTAACTTGTAAAGATTGATTTTTGGAATTGCCTTGAAGAAATTTGGTAGCCCCCTCAGAGTCATGCTAGAAAATTGCATTGCCTCTTTGGACCTAAACCTTGTTTAATAACCTGAGTTTGATTTGCTTTGGGCTGTTTCCAGAATCAAATGACAGATCCCACCTGGAGGACTGCAAAGAATGCCAAAAAAGACAATTGAAGGAATGAATGAGTGAGTGTAAACATGCACCAAGGAAACAATCTCCACAGTCGAGGCAATGCTGGAGGAGAGGTTCTAAAATAGGGTTTGAGGAACCATGAATCCCTAGAATAAATGCAAGGGCTCCAATTTACCTGAAATTCTTGAGGGAATTTCTTTGCATCTAACCTGCAGCACAGAGCTTGATGCATGACGGATACTCAGCAAAGTTATTTTTAAAAAAACTACCTCCCTACTTGTAGTTACATCCTCCATGGTTCCCATCTTCATGGGATGGATTCAACAAATTAAAATATTGTCATAAAATCATATAAGGACAGAGTTGAAGTCCTGCAGATTCACTTCTAACTCTATCATTATTCTCTTGATATTTCCTTTGTTTTGTACAGATATTAGAGTTAGAAATTTTTTTAATGTTTATTTATTTATTTTTGAGAGACAGAGTGAGACACAGAGAGAGAGAGAGAGACAGGCAGAGAGAGAGGGAAACAGAAATCCCAAGCAGGCTCTGCACTGTCCACAGAGCCTGATGCGGGGCTTGAACTCACAAACTGTGTGTGATACGATGACCTGAGCTGAAATCAAGAGTTGGATGCATAGCCACCTGAGCCACCCAGGTGCCCCTAGAAAAAGAATTTTAATATGCTTGTGAAAATCAGTCCAGAGAAGGTTTTGTGTGGCACAAAATGAAGTGAGAGAAAGTGGTTGGAATATATGTCTTTTTTTCTTTTTCTTTTTTTAAAAATTTATTTTATTTTATTTTTTTAATGTTTTATTTATTTCTGAGAGAGACAGAGAGAGAGAGAGAGAGAGAGAATGAGCATGGGAGGGTCAAAGAGAGAGGGAGATATAGAAACTGAAGCAGGCTCCAGGCTCTGAACTAGCTGTCAGCACAGAGCCCCACGTGGGGCTCGAACCCACGAACCATGAGATCATGACCTGAGCCGAAGTCGGACACTTAGCCAACTGAGCCTCCCCAGGGCCCCTATATGCCTTTTTTTCCCCCCAACTCTGAGGCTCTTCTCTGAGAATACATTTGGTGGAGGAGCAAACCCAGTGAGTATCTTAGATCCTAGAAACTAAAACAGTGCAAGATTTTATGAAGGAAAACAATCATTTTTCTTTTAAGAGTTCTGGATCAGAAAACGCTCATTTGAATTTCCATTATGCTTTCAATTGAATGTATACACTTGGGAAAGTGAATTTCTAACCCTCATTTTTCTCATCTGTACAGTGGGGATAAGAAAACTACCTGCATTAATTTGTTGCCTGGATGAAGTGAAAAATGCGTATAGGTATCGTGTTAGATATTTCATTTATATTAATGACCCTTTTAATTGTGCTAAAGAATTTCTGAGGCAAAATGTTTTTTTCCTTGGTGTCTGGATTGTCAGGTTAGAGGCCTCTCATTTTTGAAGCTGTGACTTGTTTGCATTAGTGGAGCGTTCAAATGATGAAAGCAAGTGAGTATTTTGATAATGGTTGAAGGAAACAGGTTTTCTCATCTACCTGGATCCAATGCTCCAAATTAAAAATTACAATCACAGGGGTGCCTCGGTGGCTCAGTCAGTTAAGTGTCCGACTTCAGCTCGGATCACGATCTCGCAGCTCGTGAGTTCGAACCCCGTGTCAGGCTCTGTGCTGCCAGCTCAGAGCCTGGAGGCTGCTTCCAACTCTGTGTCTCCCTGTCTCTCTGCTCCTCCCCTGCACGTGCTCTGTCTCTCTTTCTCTCAAAAATAAATAAACATTAAAAAAATTAGAAAAAAATTACAACCATAGAGCAATTTATAGCTGTAGGTAGCAAGCTGCTTCATAAAGTTGTAATAAGATAGGCTGAAAAAGAGAACTTGTGGACAGCACAATCTCATCATTGTTATTTTATTTGGGATATATTACAGAATATTAATCTTCGACATTTCTGTGTGTCACAGAGCAATTTAGGGGAGGAAGAGGTAGTAGAGGTGCCTGGCCTAGGGCACTTGGGGGCTCCATAGGAGGGCAGAGCTGGAACAGCAGGAGAGAGAGTCCTAGGACCCAGGAAGGAGCCCGTCAGTGAAGACAAGCGTGCAAGGAGCCATGATTGGGGGATTGATCCCACATGGGCAGTCTCTGGTCGGGTGGGTCAGGGGCAGTGGGAGTGGAGAGGAAGGATGGGGACTGATCAGCCACCTGAGGCGGTGGGAGTAGTGTTCTGGGGGAAAACAGCCGGTCAGTCAGGGCAGCACTGACTCAACTCCCTTTTCTCTGCAGTGTCCACTCCCACAGGGAGCTAGGTACCTCCAAGAAGATTTGTGCAGTGGTGTGATGAGAAGAAATATTTTTGTTCCTCATGTGTAATGGGCTTGTGTGTTTTTTTTAAAAAAATTATTCATTTATTTTGAGAGAGAGCGAGAGCGAGAGCGAGTGCATGGGAGTGGGGATGGGGAAGAGAAAGAGTGAGAGAGAGAGAGAGAGAGAGAAATAGAATCCCAGTGCTCTGTTAGTGCAGAGCCCAATGTGGGGCTCGACCCCACAAACCACAAGATCATGACCTGAGATGAAATCAAGAGTCAGATGGTTAACTGACCAAGACACCCAGGTGCCCCGTTGAGTTTGTTTTTAACCTCACATCCTCCAGAGAAGATGTGGGAATCAGACAGCGAATGAGCATGTTAGGATCATCTCTATCACTCGCCCAGTCCCCTGTCTTCCCCTAGATGATGACACGCACTCATCCAGTAATGAATGGACATACACTGGGGAGAAGTTCTTCGGCTCCTTGTTGGAGCACCTCCAAATGGGTTGCTTCTTCCACTTCCAGTGTGTCTGATTTCCTACCTGGTATCTTCAAGCCCTTAGGGAAGCTTGAATCATTGACTGCTCCTTTCTCCTGTATGTTAGGTTGACTATCCCTTTCTCCCGTTAGGCTTTGCCTCTCTACTGTTTCTTTGTCCTCATATTCCACACCTAAGCATAAACACTTACTTGTTTTTCCTCTTGTGTTTAAAGAGCACTTTCTTGGGGCACCTGGTGGCTTAGTTGGTTGAACGTCTGACTTCAGCTCAGGTCATGATCTCACAGTTTGGTTCATGATTCAAGCCCTGCGATGGGCTTGCTGCTGTCAGCACAGAGCCCACTTTGGGTCCTCTGTCCCCCTCTCTTTTTTTTTTTTAATTTTTTTAAATATTTTTATTTATTTCTATGAGAGAGAGAGAGAGAGAGAGAGAGAGACAGCGTGAGCAGGGGAGGGTCAGAGAGAGAGGGAGACACAGACTCTGAAATAGGCTCCAGGCTCTGAGCTGGCAGTCAGCACAGAGCCCGACGCGGGGCTCGAACCTACGAACCGCGAGATCATGACCTAAGCGAAAGTTGGACGCTTAACCGACTAAGCCACCCAGGCGCCCCACAGTCCCCCTCTCTCTACCCCTCCCCTGCTCATTTTCTCTCTCAAAAATAAATAAACATTTAAAAAAATAAAGGAGCACTCTCTTAAATCTGTAATACTTCTCCTTCCTGCCCCACTTCTATCGTACCATTGTCATCTCTTCACAGTTAGGATTGTTGAAGAATATTCTAACTTCTTCATTGGCCCTTTTTCATCTCCTATGAACTCCTTATTCCACTGTCATCTCGATTCTGTTCTTACCACTCTAGGAAATCATACTTGTTAAAATCAGCAATAACCTATGAGATGAAGAGCCAAGAAACTCTTTACAGTTATTACTTGTTATATCGGACGCCGTCGACTGTGTTCTTTTTCTAGGTGTTGTCCCGGAAACTTATTTTTTCCTTATCTTTTCAGTTGTTCCTTCTTACTCTACTGCTTAGACTTCTTTTCTTTCTCCATCTGTCCCTTAAATGGTGGTGGTCCCTATGGTTTTGTCTTGTGCCTTATCTCAAGTTATTTATACATTCTGCTCAGGATCCACTTTAGGACTTCACCTTTATTTGTATATTAATTATTCCTCAGTCTTTATTTTTAGTTTGGGCCCCTTTACTGTCTGCATGAGCTTGTCTTGACTGGTATGTGCTCCATACCAATGGTACGTGCACCTCAAACATAGCCTGTGTTCAACTACTTTAGTCATCTTTTCTTCCACTCTGTTCATGCTGTTGTCTTCACTTTCAGTGAATGACAGACATCTGGAAATCATTCTTTTTAAATCTTAAACTTAGCCATTCTAATGGATGTGTGCTGACATCTTCTCATTTAATTTATGCTTCCCCGATGACTGATGACGTTGAGCTTCTTTTCATGTGCTTTTTGGTCATTTGTTTTTTTGTGTGTGTGATATATCAATTTACATATTTTGTCCACTTTTATTTGATTACCTTTTATGATTGAGTTGTCAGAGCTCATTGTATATTCTGGTTATAAATCCTCTGGCATAAATACATATTATGAATATTTTCCTCCAGCATCAAGCTTGTCTTTATATTTTCTTAACCATGTCTTTTGAAGAGCCAAAGATTTGTGTCTTATCTAAGAAATCTTTGTCTACCCCAAGCTTGTAAAGAGAGTCTCTTCTTTTCTTCTGAAAGTTTTATAGCGTTAGTTGTTATGCTTAGGCCTTTGATATATACCAAGTTAATATTTGTGTCTGTGATAAGGGTCAAAGTTAAAGTTTTTTCAAAATGAATATCCAGTGTTTCAACATTATTGAAAAGACTATTCTTTTCCCACTGAATCATCTTGGAAACGATAAAAAGTCACTTGATCATAATGTAAGGATCTATTTCAAATTCTCTATTGGAGTGTTGTTCCACTGATTAAATGTCTATCTTTACACTAACATTCCACACTGTCTTCATTACTATAGCTTCATATTAAGTCTTGAAATCAAACTGTAAACCTTCTAACTTTGGTCTTCTTTTTTGTAATTGTTTTAGCCATTATGAGTTCTTTACATTCCCATATAAACCTTAGAATTAGTTCATCAATTTTTACAGAAAAGCTTGCTGGGATTTTGATTGAACTGAATTAAATCTTAGATCAGTTTTGGAATAGTTGACATTTTACCGTCTGTGTCTCCCTATCCATGTATGTGGTACATCTCTCCATTTTGTCAGGGCTTCTTTAATTTTTCTCAGCAATGTTTTATAGCTTTAAGTGGGTAGGTATTGTGTATTTTTTATTAAAAATTTTTAAACTTATTCCTAAGAATTTCACATAGTTTGATTTCTTTCAAGTCATATTATTTCAAAGCTTATTTCCCAGTTGTTTGTTACTGGTTCTATTTTGTTTTTAATAGAGGAACAAACTCTGCTAAGTACTAATGTTATTCTGTGAGAGTTTATAAATGATCATGCACTTACCCTCTTCCAGCCCTTAGGTGACTTTCCATAATCTTCTTTTTATTCTCCTTAGGTAGGTATTCAATAAAACTTGCACCATAAAAGTTTTCTGAATGAAGAAACCACTTTCAAGATCAAGTTCATTTTTCCAAAGACCATTAAAAAAACCTCCGATTTTAAAACTCTGGGAATTCTCATAGCTTGAGCTATATCTGAAAAGCAGGGTGAAGTGATTTGACAAATACATGACTGATTTGAAAAATGTGGACACTTCTGCATTTGATTGGCATCCAAATGATCTATTGTTCATCTTAACAAGATAAGTGTCAAATCACATCTCACTTGTGATATGTCAGGAGAGAAGCCTATAAAAGAGAAAAAGGGATGTTAACAACCAATTCTAAAGCCACAGCGCTGCACACAGATGTAAGGATGAGAAGTTGATGTATCTCAGGACCATTCTAGCAATCACAGGCTAATAGAATCTCAGGGTTGCAAGGAATCCTAGAGGCGGAAGGAACTGAAGAATTAGAGGTATAGTTGGATCAGATGAAAGTGGATTCCATTCCAGTCTTGAGTTTCCATGGCTGTTGAACGAGATTACAGATTTATCCTAATTTTAAAAAAAAGTCCATCATCTAGAGAGAGAAGGAATTTCTTATTTTGGTGAGTAGTGCAGCCATCTATTTCAAAGGCTTGAAAACAGAAGCTTTGGCTGTGTCCAGGTCCCTTCCCCCCTGAGTCCTCTTTGGGTGTTCTGGCTGATTCAGTGTTTCTAAATAAAGGCAACCCATATTTTAAAATGAAAATTAATAACTAAAAATTATCTTGATATTAAATGCAGACCTTCTGCAGGAAAAAGATGATTTCTGGCTGATTCTGGAAAGAGGAATGTGTGGAAGGCTTTGGCCTTGATTCTGTAAATGGCAGCAACTGATTGAAGTAAGGAGGGGCTGCTCTCTTTATGCACCCTCTCTAATTCTCCATAGTCTCCCCCATCCTGACCCCCAGGGCTCTTTACTGATTTGACCTGCTTGGTTTCCTGAAGCCGTAACGTCTGGGAATTCAAATGCAATGCAAGCACCCATCATCAGGCCCTGGTGATGCTATCTTGTCAGCATCTCCTGAATCCCTCACCTCCTCTCTTTCCCCATCCGAACCGCTTTTATCTGGACCCTCGCTGCTTCTCAGGTGGCTCACTACCCCCCAGCTCACTAAGTGCCACACTGCGGTGCTATTCATGCAAAGATAGAAGCAATGCAAGATGGCAGAATTCCTTTGGTGCGAAAGGCAAGAACGATATTTTGGGGAGCAAAATGGAGCAGGGGTACATTCCCCGAGGACTACGCTCACATCCTTGGTGCCTGAACCTCACCTGGGGAAGTGTTTCCTTACTGGAAGGAAAATGAAGACAAAGATCCTAAGTGAGGCTTGCACTTTCTTTTTATTCTCTTCATGGGTTTCAATTTTGATTCTCTTTCACCAGTTTCAGTCTGCAAGCCGCTTGCCCCAGGGAAAGTTTACAACTTAAATAGTGTAACTTTTCAAACCTTTTAAGTAGATGTATTTGGTTGGGAGAGGGAGGCCAGACCTTTTAGTCTGACACCATTAACTACCTCCTGTGAGAGGAGTGCTTGGTCAAAACCATCCACGTTTGGAAAATCCTTCTTTGCAACATCAGTGATACTTACCTGTTGAATTCTAGAGCCATGATGCCCTATCAGCCAAGCAGAGAGGCCTCAAATATATCAAGTGTTTTGAATGTTTTAAAAGAGAAACGCTTTTTCTTTGACTTGTGAGAAGAAAAGCCTTAGCTATTAGCAGGATGCAGCTGCATGTATAGAATGGGGACGCCCAAAGTGATGCTATGTGATTATAAACCTCAGCGAAAGAATCAAAGCCTCCCTCAGGAAGAGCTTCATGTGCTTGTCAAAATGAAAACAAATTTAGAAGCTGAAAACAGAAAAGCGCTTTACCTGCACGTATATGTGTGTGTATGTGTGTGGGTGTATGGTGGCAGGGCGGGGTAAGATTCTTCTTTCCTCCGCTTTTTTTAGTTAGTGAAGAAAAGTAAGAGAAAATGTGACTGTGCCCACATTACTTTCCCCCTTTGATCACGAGCATATGGGTGCGTATAACCTGAACTGGGGAGGCCTACAGATAACTTGTAGCAGAGGCTCTGGAACAGAAATGTGGTAACCGTAACAGGGGCACCTCTTAAATGTGCAGATCCCTAGGCCTATGGCCAGGCCGTGTGTTTCTGGAGATCTGAAATGCAGCCCAGGAGGATACACAGCAACCAGATCCTGGCTGGGTCCCCTGCCGTGGGACCATCTGATCGTACCTAGAAAAATGTATGGAAATGTACAGAAAACACCGATAAATGGATGTGGGCTGGGCTAATGGTCTAACCTCTGTACTTTAGAGCATGTGGCTTCATCGATTGCCCTGAATGGTACCTTGAAAGTCACACACACAAACCCCACACTCACACACATCAAACACATATCACATATGCATGTACACATATACACCACACACATACATATACATACCAAGCTCACACACATCAAAACATGCCCCCCACACATACACATACACACACACCACACACACTTCACCTGTCACACACACACACACACACACACACACACACACACGTGTGCATTTGCTTTATCATTTAAAACGCAAGGAAAACACCTCTCATCATCAAACAGCAGTATGTTAGGGAACAATGGCCTTTTTCCAAGCCTCTTGACTTTCTTAAAAAGAAAGTACAAATCAAGGAGATGAGCTCATCTCTCTGTCTTTCAGCAGAATCTGCTCATTTTTATTATAGTGAAGGACAGACTCTATTTTTATGATAATGAAGAGAAGCCAAACTCCAAAGCTCCCTTTAAAATGTTAATATATGCCCTACAGACGCAAGGTAGGTCCTATTAGACATTTACTCTGCTGGGGGTTGGGGAAACTGAACGGAACTCTGTCGTGGGCAAACAGAAGAAAACAGGATGAAACCATGTGACGACGAGGTTGCAGCACGTGTGGGTGCAAGTGGGGCCCCGAGGCTGGGGTCATCTGCATTCTCCTCCCGGCTCTGCTCCCTGTGGCCTTGACCGAATTCATAACCTCTCCAAGCTTCATCTGCAGACGCACAGAGATGTAGGGCTGCATTCATAGGATCGCTGTAAGGATGCAAATGGAAAATGCTTATGCAGCGCTGGAAGCACAGTGAAGAGCAGATAGATTTTTATTAATAAGCAGAATAATGCTCCCGTGCCTTTCTCGGAACCCCTGCACCTGTCAGTTTTCTGTTCTAATTACGGGGCAGGGACCGGAAGAAGGGGGGAGGGAAGAGCTGACAAAATATGACCATAGAGAGGATAAGGCAGAGAGACTAGGGGCAGGAAGGAGCAGCGTCTTGGTGTGGGTGCATCAGGTCACTGGGTGTGGCCTTCTGACCCCCACCCCTTCCCACCATATCACCTCCGAATAGATCCCTCCGTCATGGTCCTATTGGAAAACTACGTGGCCAATTTTATTCTCTATCATCTTCAAAGGTACCATCTGATCAGTTCTACAGCTTCAGCTTTTCATCAAAGTAGCAGGGAACGTTTAATTTCACATGGCTCAAGTATTAGAAGCAGCTTTGAATGTCACTTCTTTTCTTCCTCTGAATTCAGGGGCCATAAAATCTGGCCAGGAGGAGGCCTCAGAATTGGTTCTTTATAGGAGATGTTCCAAAACTGTGACCAGCAGTTGGAAGTCAGCCCACAGAGATGTCTTGTTCGGCTCATTGGATATGTTTTAACATTTTGAATTGGTGTCCAGTATGTAAGAACAAGAAATCTCACATTAAAGTATGAATTTCCAACTTATTTTGGAAATCTGATCTGGCTCTTGTCCAGGCTTCTGTTCATGTTTGGACCTATAGGTAGGGGCCAAATTGTGGCTCTCCTGGGAAGTAGGTGGGTCCCTTAGGTTGCCAGGCCCTTCTGGGCCTGCTGTATACATTCTAACCTTCCTGAACATTCTGAATTCCATTGCTGGCTTTACAGGTTTTTGTTGTTGTTGTTGTTGTTGTTGTTGTTGTTGTTTTCAATTGAGATATAATGGACTTATTATGTTAGTTTCAGTTGTAGAGCAGATATTCTGATTTAGTATTTGTATATATTAGGAAATGATCACCGCAATGAGTGTGGTTGACATCTGTCACCAATCATTGTTACAGAACTTTTTTTTCTTGTGATGAGAACTTTTAAGATCTATTGTCTTAGCCACTTTCAAAAAAATTTTTTAATGGTTATTTTTGAGAGACAGAGTGAGAGTGGAAGGGGAGAGAAAGAGAGGGAAACAGAATCCAAAGCAGGCTCCAGGCTCCGAGCTGTCAGCACAGAGCCCGATGCCGGGCTTGATGTCACAGAGCATGAGATCATGACCTGAGCCAAAGTCAGACGCTTAACCGACTGAGCCACCCAGGCGCCCCTCTCTTAGCCACTTTCAAATACAAGATCATTATTAGCTATAGTCACCATGCTATACATTACATCTCCATGATTTATTTATTTTATAACTGTAAGTATGTACCTTTTGATCGCCTTCACCCATTTCACCCTTTTACACATCCCCCCTTCCTAGTAACTACCAATCTGTTCTCTGTATCTATGAACTTGGTGGTTTGGGTTTTTGTTTTTGGATTCGACGTATAAGTGAGATCATACAGTATTTGTCTTTCTTTGTCTGACTTATTTCATTTAGCATAAAGCCTTCATGGTCCCCCCATGTTGTCTCAAATGGCAACATTTTGTTCTTTTTCATAGCTGAATGTTTAATTGTATTGAATATATATACACACACACAAGTATGTATATATATATATACACACACACAATATACAATATGCTGCATATTCACGTATATTCAATGTATATTCACTGTATTGAATATATAATATAATAATAAATATACAATATACATATTCAATACAATGAAACATTACGTATACATATATATATGCACACACACACCACATTTTCCTTTTTCATCTATGGATAAACATTTACGTTGTTTCCATATCCTGGCTGTTGTAAATAATGCTGCAATGAACATGAGTGCTGATACCTCTTTGAATTAGTAAGTTTTGGATAAACTTTCTTTGGATAAATACCTCAAAGCAGAATTGCTGGATCATATTGAAATTATAATTTTGATTTTTTGGAGGCGCCGCCATATTGTTTTCCACAGTAGCTGTACCAATTTGCTGTTGTACCAACAGTATACAAGAGGTCCCCTTCCTCCACATCCTCATCAACACTTGCTATGTGTCTTTTTTTTTTTTTTTTGAGAGACAGAGTGAATGAGCATGAGTCCATGCAGAAGGAGAGAGAGATTCTTAAGCAGGTTCTACACTCAAGATGGAGTCTAACACAGGGCTTGATCCCATGACCTTAGGATCATGACATGAACTGAAATCAAGAGTTTGATGCTTAACTGAAGGACCCACCCAGGCACCTCTGTCTATTTATAATAGCCATTTTAATCGTGTAAGGAGATATCTCATTGTGGTTTTGATTTGCTTTTCCCTGGTGATGGATGAGTGATGGTGAGCATCTTTTCATCTGCCTGTTGGCCATATGTATATCTTCTTTGGAAAACTGTCTATTCAAATCTTCTGGCATTTTTTAATCAGATACATAATTTACTTTTTTTTTTTTTTTGCTTTTGCTCTTGAGTTGTATAAATTCTTTATATATGTTGGATATTAACCCCTTATCAGATAAATGATTTGCAAATATTCTCTCTCATTCAGGAGGCTCTCATAGTTAATTTCACTGATGTTTCCCTTGCTGTACAGAAGCATTTTAGTATGATGTAGTCCCATTTACCTTGCTTTTGTTGCCTTTGTTTTTGGTGTCAGATTTTAAAAAATCATCTTCAACACCTACGTGAAGGAACTTACTTACCATTTATGTTTTCTTCGATGAGTCTGATGGTTTCAGGTCTTACATTCAAGTCTGTAACATATTTGGAGTTAATTTCTGTGTATGATGTAAGATACTGGTCCTATTTCATCCTTTTGAATGCAGTTGTCTAGTTTCCTCAACACTATTGGTTGACAAGATGGTCTTTTCTCTGTTGTATATTCTCGGTTCCTTTGCCATGAATTAATTGATCATATATGCATTGTTTTATTTCTGGGCTTTTTATCGTGTTCCATGGATCTGTGTGTCTGTTTTAATGCCAGTACCATACTGTTTACATTACAATAGATTTGTAATGTAGTTTGAAGTCAGAGAGCACGATGTCTCCAGCTTTGTTCTTTCTCAGGATTGCTTTGGCTATCTGGGTCTTTTGTGGTCTCATGCAAATTTTAGGATCATTTGTTCTACTTCTGTGAAAAATGATATTGGAATTTTGACAGGGATTTCAGTGACATTGTATATTGCTTTGGGGAATACAAACATTTTTAAATAAATTTTTAATCTTTATTTTTGAGAGAGAGAGAGAAAGAAAGAGACAGAGTGCAAGCGTGGGAGGAACAGAGAGAGAGAGAGCGAGACACAGAATTGGAAGCAAGCTCCAGGCTCCGAGCTGTCAGCACAGAGCCCAACGCAGGGCTCGAACCCACAGACGGACCACGAGATCATGACCTGAGCTGAAGCCAGACGCTTAACTGACTGAGCCACCCAGACACCCCCATGAACATTTAAACAATATTAATTCCTCCAGTCCAAGAGCATGGAATACCTTTCTATTTTTTTGTTGTTGTTGTTGTTTTCTTTAATTTCTTTCATTAATGTTTTCAGCATACAGGACTTTCACTTCCTTGCTTAAATTTATTCCTGGGTATTTTATTCTTTTGGATGCAATTGTAAATGAGATTGTTTTCTTAATTTCTCTTTCTACAGTTCATTACTATGAATAGAAATGCAATGGATTTTTGTATATTGATTTTGTGTTCTGCAATTGTGGTGTTTTTATCAGCTATAGGAGCTGTTTGGTGTCAGCTTGTTTTATTCATATTGCTCAGACTTAATGTACTTCTTTACTCTAAAGAAATATAGTTAATTTTGTAAAAACATCAGCTATTATACTTTGAATACTGTCCCTTCCCCGCCACTCTGTTCTTACTAGTGCAATGTCAGTTAATGTGTGCTGGAATTTTTACTTCTACAAAGTGTTTACGAAGTCAGAAAACACAGTAGACACTAATTTTAAAAAAGATTAAACTCAATAAGGAATAATTTATATACAGTTTACCCTCTTTGGTATTCTGTTGGTGAGTTTTGAAGAATATATGCACTCATGGTATTGCGATGACAATGAAGATATAAAAAATTCCTTTCACTCCAATAAATTTCCCCCTTTCTTTTTGTATTTAATCCCTTTCCATGACTCCAAGCCCCTGGAAATCAGTGGTGTGATCACTGTCCCTAGCTTATCTTTTCAAGAACGTCGAAAGATTGAATCATAGGAGATGTAGCCTTTTCTAATTTGGTTTCTTTCATATGCTTTTGAGATTCATTTATATGGTGGCGTGTATCCATGGTTAATTTTTTTTAACATATATATTGCTGAGTGTATTCTGTTGTCTGAGTGGATCACCTTTTATACATTCGCAAGGGATGGACATTTCAGTTGTTTCTGTTTCTTAACCAATACAAATAAAGTTGCTACAATCATTTACATACAGATTACTTTCTTTTATTGCTCTTGGTTAGAAACCCAGGAGTCAGGCCACTGGGATGTTATTGTCACATCTCAGGTGTGGGATTGCTTATGGACGTTCTAAGAAAGCATTCAACTGGTTTCCAAAATAGTTAGACCATCCTGTTTTTCTGTCAGCCATGTAGGAGAGTTCTGGTTGCTCTGCATTTTCCTTAGCACTTTGTATTGTCAGTTAAAACATTTTTTTAAATTATTTGGCAAATTGTTTAAGTCTTTTACTCATTTTTAAAATGAGTTGCTGGTATTCTTATTATCATATTGAAAGGGTTCTTTATATAATTTATATACATGTCCTTTACTAAATATATGCTTTGTGGGGTGCCTTGGTGGCTCAGTCTGTTGAGCATATGATTTTGGCACAGGTCATGATCTATGAGCTCGAGCCCCATGTTGGGCTCTGTGCGGACAGCTTGGAGCCTGGAGCCTGCTTCGGATTCTGTGTCTCCCTCTCTCTCTCCCCCTCCACCACTCATGCTGTCTCTATCTCTCATAAATAAATAGACTTAAAAAAATTAAAAAATATATACGTTTTGCAAATATTTTCTCTCAGTTTGAAGAGCATAACTTTTGATTCTAATGAAGTCTAATCTATCTATTTTTTCTTTTGTTCTGTGTTTTTTGTTTCCTAAGAAATCTTTGCTTAACCCAAGCTTATTTTTAAGCAGTATATTAGTTACATTAAAATATTTATGATTGGGGGGTGGGGAAATATATGACTAATATGTTTTCCTCAACCTCCAGACAGACACATTTTCAGGTTAAGAAGCATCAAAAGTTTCAAGCAATGGGTCTGCTCATTAGTAAGGAAACAAATGCAGCATATGCATTATTTCTTTTCTGTGTTCTCAGGTTTTGTGGATAGTTAATCATGTCTTTGTCCAGGTTAGCAATCGGACCTACTGTTTTATATTTTGAGATACATCACATATGTATATTCTCCAGTCTCATAACTACTCTTTTATATATATATATATATATTTTATCATTTTATCTCTGTGTTAGATCTTGGACCATTTCCTCAGAGCCGTCTTCCAACTTGCCAACTCTTTTTAGCTGTTTATGATCTGTTGTATTTCATTTGCTGATTTTTTTTTTATGTTAAAGGCTATACTTTGTTTTTCATTTGTAGAATTTTTTAACGTTTCCTTATTCACTTTTTCAAACAGTCCTGCTTGTTGTTGTTGTTTTTAATGTTTATTTATTCTGAGAGAGAGAGAGAGAGAGACAGAGCATGAGCTGGGGAAGGGCAGAGAGAGGAGACACAGAATCTGAAGCAGGCTCCAGGGTCTGAGCTGTCAGCACAGAGCCTGATGCGGGGCTCGAACCCATGAACCGTGAGATCATGACCTGAGCCAAAGTTAGACGTTCAACCCACTGAGTCACCCAGGGGCCCTTGTTTTTGTTTTTGTTTTTAGAGGATTTTATCTTTCATCACTTATAACATTATTGTTTTGGATTCTCTTTCAGGTTTTTCAGTGACTTTGAGTTCTTTGGGGGAAAATGTGCGTTTTGTGAAATGCCCCCATCTTCCATTTTTGTGACTGTTTTCTCATACCCGTGCTTTTTACTGTGAGTTGATTTTTATGGACGCATTTATTTGTTGGTGTTTCTCCTGTGGAAGTGCTCTGGGCTGGGACAGTGACATTACGCAGCGTTTTTGTGCTAGCTTGCTAATGAGTCCTGGTGGTATTACCGGCCCTGGAGTGGTGTTTATATTAACTGATTGGCTTATTTTTAAAAGTTTCTGTGAAAACAGGTTGCTCGCTGAAGGCTTCTCCTTCACCTAAATAGACTTAAGGCAACACTCCTTCCTGTGAGGGTGTCGGAATTCCCACATCTGATCTAAAACCATCCCTAGGCCACCTGGAAATAGAGGTTCAGCTTAGTGCTTAGACTTTGCTTTCATTCTTCGTATCTGACAAGTGAAGGGTGTCCTGTGTTTTATTTTTTTGAGTTTTCTGTGATTTATTTATTTATTTATTGAGTTTCCTGTGTTTTAAACTTGATTATGTATTTGAAAATACCCTTTAAATACCTATCTAGTATTTTGTGTGTTTTCAGCATGAACCAGGGACTGTTTACAGGTCTGGCCGGCCACGTTGCGAGAAATCCACTCTTCTTAAAGATTCTGTTTTCGGATTAAAAGCACCCTTAGAGTTTGGTCTCTTGATTTCCCTGTTGGTTTGTTTGTTTATGGCCTCCAACGCATTCCATTAAGTGCTGAGTTGTCTTCCAGAAGAGCGACAGATGAATCCTCCTATTGAAAACTTGCCATTTTCATGGAATCCAAAGAAATTCTTTAAAAAATTCCCCTTCCCACCACTTGCACCCTCTACCGTCTAAATGTCTGTACTTCAATTTAGAACTTGTTTCCCCACCAAATACTTTATACACTTTAGGTTTACTCACTAACTCTACCTTTTCCTTCTTGCGGAAACAGTCCCTTGAATTATTGGAACCATGGTCCCCTTTCCTTTCTCTTGCATTGCATATTGTTTCTTCTTCTTCCCTCATCAAATCATTAGTGTGAAACTATCACAATAATCTGCATGTTTGTTCCATTATGCACTTGGAGTTTTGTGGAGAACAGAGCATTTTTATCTGAGCGCTTTTTGTATATGTGGTTCCATTTTAGTGACATGTGGAGTGTGTAACAGACTCTGGGGCCGTATGTTGGAAGTGTGTAACATGACTCCACCCATAGGGGTCTTACCACCGAGATGACAAGGATAGACTTTTATTTCTTTTTTATTTATATTTATATATACATATATATATATATATATTTTTTTTTTTTTTTTGAGAGTGAGAAAGCATGAGCGGGGGAGACTCAGAGAGAGGAGACAGAGGATATGAAGTTCTGTGCTGACAGCAGAGAACCTATTGTGGGTTTGAACTCAGGAACTGTGAGATCATGACCTGAGCCAAAGTTGAATGCTTAACCGACTGAGCCACCCAGGGGCCCCATGGATAGACTTTGAAAGCAAAGAATTTTATAAAACATGAGACAACATCTTATCAAGGGCTACCACATTGACGAGTAAGCACACAGAGAAAGGGGATGCCCCTGCAGGGGGTAAGAGGCTGAAGAAGGCTCTTTAGGAGCTGAGTTAGACTTGAAGACTCGGAAAAATTTGGGTGAGGCTGTTCTCAAGGGAGAATGCCTCATGAAATCCAGCGTGTCTATGGAAGGCTCCATAAAGGGACTTAAGCATTCCCCACTTCAGCCACAGAAAGTAAACAATACCCAAAGAAATCACTTCTGCAAACAAAATAACTCAGTGATGCTCTGGAGTAAGTCCATAAGGAGTATTTTTACAGATGGTTTAATTCGCAGCTACGTTTTGTTTGGTAAAACAGAAACCAATAGGCAATCATTCTATTTACTGATATTAACTCAGAAACGTCTCTAACCACAGAATTTTCGTTTTGTCTTATACATTCCGAGACATGCTAAAGTGGGTTATTTCTTTACAAAGAACATACAGAGTACTTTACAAAGAATGTACACTTGTAAACCCTTTCCCTTCTGGGGCAAAATCTAGCACCTGTTTGGGAAACAAAACTTGAGACACAGGCAGGTTGCTGAAAAGGAAGAAAGGGCATTATATGTCAGAATTTTCCAGCTTCCCAGACCTCCCTTCCTCTGAGCTCTTCTTCCAAGAATGATTGCTCTTTTACCAGTCCTTAGGAATTAATTTTTCTCTCAAATAAACATAGTTCTATTTGTATTCTTTAAGCAGTCTTAGTGTTGGTGGGCGAAGAGATGCATTTACTAGATACCAACATACTTTCCTACAAAGGGTGATTCTCAGGATTTTCCTGTTCGTTCCTCTTACCACCATTCATATCTCTGTTTTTCACACTGAAGCCAATGACAGTTCCACATTCTTCCCTGGACTCTGTATGGGTCCTGTCATTCAAGGGCAAGAACAAATTGCTGGCAAGCTCTTACACACATGTTTATAATCACTGACATTTGCATTGCTGTGACTGAAAGACGCATTCTTTCTACACACGTATATGGAGGATGGTTAGAAAAATCTGTTTTGAGTTAGGCTTCCTCCCTTTGATATGTGTTTCCAATTGCTAACCAAATGCTGCTTTAATTTTGTTTGTAGGAAGCTGAACTGACACCAGTGGAAAACAGCTCATTGTCTGGACTGTCTACTGCACTTGGCTTTCCCGGGGTTGGCATCACCAACCAGGGATCCAGGAAGATGCCACCGCCATCTTTTCCCCATGTGCTTTCAGGTAGACTTGGTTGGTGGATAGAACGTATTTTTGCATGGTAATTAAAGAAATGTATCACAAATTTGAGGAATAGCTGCATAGGTACTGCATGGCACACCTGATGGCCTTTTTTGCTTATGGATGGTCAGTTTTAAGCAAACTTCGACAGGTTTCTCACTTTTCCGCTCTTTTCGTGTATCCTTCTTGCTCCCAAGTACCTCACTCTAACTAACTTTCCCACTCATGGCTCGGGGCTCTTATACTGTTTCTTTGCTCACTTTCCTCCCTTGTGTGTTTCTGCCTCCCTGCTTTCCTGTCTGGACCTCACTCCTACCATCACCTCTCAGGGTTGACCTGGCTCTGAGTGCAAGCGATCGTTTACGAACTCCTTCCTTACTGTAGCAGAAGCACCCATCCATCAGGTTATTCTAAACTTGGTTTTCTAGTTTCTGCTCTTCCATTTCCCCTGATTATCATTTGAATTCCACTCTTGAGTTTTCTCTGGTGGCTCAGTCCTTCCAAGTGGCTGCTTCCTGTGAAGAGCCAAGAGATCAACACAGCCATTACTTTACTGGCATTTTTTCCTCCTTCCTTTCCTCAAAGACTTCTCCATCATGGAAACATCTTCATGTTTCCAAAATTTGGGCCTTCCTGCCATCCACAAATAGGAGGGCAAGAAGAAACAGAAAAATGGCCACTCTCACTCCTGAGAGTTGTATAAATTGAGAGAATTAAGGCCTCACGCGGAATCATCGATTTTGATCCCTGATTGGGACAGCAAGTCTTCAGAACAGTTTCTCTGAAGTCATTTGAGTTCTAATGAGGTCAGAAATAACCAGGACACGGAATTTGATACTGTTGTCATAAATAAAGAATAGAGAGCCTTTTCAGCTCTCATCATTAGTAAGTAGGCAGATGGACTGTTCTTTGCCATAAAACTAAGAACCTTCCTTAAATCTTTCCCTTAAGTGTGTTTTGCCTGAACTGTTTTGTTAGTTATATTTATAATGTGTATTAGGAACTAAATCCATATACTTCAATAGCTTCACTAAGATTTATAGTAAAACAAATTTATTTCATATTAGTCCATTCTTTGGTTCATAGCACGGTATTGGGAAGATGACCCGCACGGTGAGTCATTCTCTACACGCTCATTTTGGGAAGCCGTGGGAAGAACACGGAGCTGTTATCAAAAAGGGGCCAAGGTTTCTCTTTTTCCAGGGACAATCCAATCAGACTCCAACTGACAATCCAATCTCAGCTCCGAGGCAAGGGAAAAAAGTAAGACCCCAGCCCCTCGCCATCTCCATCCCTCTCCTCCAGTCCCGTCCATAGGTTGAGGTAGGAGAGGATAGAAATAAGATGTTGATTTCCAATTTTTCCATTCGTTCATTTATTCATTTATTTTATGTCGACCGATTATTGTGTGCAGAGTACTGTGTTTTCTCTGTTAAACCCAGTTCAGACTCGGGCGTTCAGTCTTCGGGTTATCTGGATGGCAGGTTCACTGGAAGGGTGCTTTGATGTGTCCCACATGCTTGGAAGAGACTCATAAGTAATTGATGCTCATTAAATATGTTGTGTTATTGAGGCCCCTGTGGTTCCTGGCACGCTTATTGCTAAAGCTCTCTTGTTGCTTACACCACCTCTGCTACTGCATCGGCCAAGTCCAAGGCTCAGACCTGAAGGTTGGCCCACAGTCAGCCTGTTGGGTTGAGATGCCACATCTCCCCATGTGGCTTTGACGCAGGAGAGCAGGCAGGAAGTGGTGGTCAGAGTGTCAGCGCTGAAAGCTCAAAGGAATCAGTGACCACTGGAGAGAACTGAGGTTCTTGGTTGGTGTAAGGTGCTCATGACAACTCTGAGTTTTGCCCCCTGCCTGCCCTTCTTTTTCTTGACTGTCTTTCCTGGGCAAGGCTCCTTGGTTCTTGTCTCAGGTGTCTTTCAGCATCCTCTAGGCTCTGGGATTCAGACCCAGAAGCTTATGAATTAGCCCTTTCTAGTTGCTGCCTGAGTTGAAAAATTAAATGTCTTGTTCCCTTATTATTATTATTTTTAAAAAATTTATGTTTATTTATCCTTGAGAGCGAGAGAGACTGAGTGTGAGCAGGGGAGGGTCAGAGAGAGGGAGACACAGAACCTAAAGCAAACCCCAGGCTCCGAGCTGTCAGCACAGAGCCCGACATGGGGCTTGAACCCTCGAGCTATGAGATCATGACCTGAGCTGAAGTCGAATGCTTAACCAACTGAGCCACCCAAGTGACCCTATTATTTTTTTTAAATGAAGCTTGGTCCATTTGGAAGAAAAAGCTAAGAGATCTAACTTATATTCTTGATTCTTTTATTATAGGGGTAACATTATGAAAATCAGGTTACCATGGATTTTTTTTTCTCCAGGAATTCATATTTAAAAATCACTTGGCTGGTGTTAAATGGTTAACAAGCATGTACAATATGCTGGACACAGTATGAGGCATTTTCAAGAAGGGTCTTCCTATCCTAAACATCTGGAACATCTGCAATAGGATGAGACCCCAAATTCAGGGCAGGCTGATCCCTGAGACCCAGGCCATATATTGTCCTTTATAACCTTAAGACACTGAGGCCAGCATGGCTAGAAGTTAATTTTTAGTTAAATCTTTATTACACAGAGTAAGATATCGAGATGCAGAGAAAGAAAATGACTTGCTCAAGGTTATACAGATATTTAGTGGTAGATCAGAGATGGGAACTGTGTATTCCAGTTTCCAGCCCAATATTTTTTCCACTATACATCTTCCTTATGGTTCTGAATCATCTTGTAGTAATGCAGCCCCATCAACGGATGTATGATGTAACACGCTCCCTTACTCAGGTGCCACATAATCTATGCTTGCTTTAAATTTTTTTTTATGTCTTATTTTTTATTTTATTTTATTCTTTTTTTACAAATAGTTTATTGTCCAATTAGTTTCCACATAACACTCAGTGCTCATCCCCACAAGTGTCCTCCTCCATGCCCATCCCCCCCTCCCCCCCACATCCAT
>NW_024081513.1:0-43487 GCF_003009895.1 Hyaena hyaena
TGGGTGCGAGTGCAAGTACGGAGCTCCTTACTTCTCCGCCATCTTGCCCTCTCTTCTATTTTAATATTTTTTAAAAACAAAGCGATTATTGATATAGTTGGATTTATATATATCACATTTGTTATTGTTTTCTATTTGTTGCTATTTTTCTTTATTCCTGTTTTTCTTCCACTATTTTTTCTGTCTTTGTGGTTTTAATTGAGCATTATATATGGTTCCAGTTTCTTCCCTTTCCTAAAATATCTCAGCTTCTTTTTTTCAATTCTTTAGGGGTTGCCCTAGAGTTTATAGTATATATTTACAGCTAATCCAAGTCCATTTTCAAATAACGCTACAGCCCTTCACAGGTTATGTGAATACCTTATAATATTAAAATAATCCTAATACCTCCCTCTTGTCCCTGTATCTTTGCTGTCATTCATTTCACTGATGAATAAGAATACATAAGTATACATATGATACATATGATATGTACATAGGCATACAACTCAATATATTGTTGCTATTATTATTGACAACACTTCAAAAAAATTTTTTTTAATGTTTTATTTATTTTTGAGAGAGAGAAGCAGCATGAGCAGGGGAGGGTCAGAGATAGAGGGAGATACAGAATCAGAAGCAGGCTTCAGGCTCTGACTAGCTGTCAGCACAGAGCCTGACCCCGGGCTCGAACCCATGAACCATGACCTGAACCGAAGTCAGACGCTTAACCAACTGAGCTACCCAGGCACCCCTATTTAAGACACTTTTATCTGTTATGTCAATTATGAATAAGAAAAGCAAAAGTTTTTATTTTACCTTTATTGTTTCTTCAATATTTTTCCTTTTATTTATGTAGATCCAAGTTTCTAACCTATATTATTTTCCTTGTCGCTAAAGAACTTTTTTTTAAAATTGCTTGCACACAGTTCTACTGGCAATAAAGTCTCTCAGTTTTTGTCAGAGAAAATATTTTTCCTCTACTATTTTTTCAAAGTTTCTTTATTTACCTAGAGAGAGAGAGAGAGGTGGGAGGTGGGGGGCAGTGAGGGGGGACAGAGAGAATCCCAAGCCGGTTCCATGCTGAGAGCACAGAGTCCGATTGAGCAGGGCTCAATCTCACGAACTGTGAGATCATGACCTGAATGGAAATCTAGAATTGGCCGTTTGACTGAGCCACCCACCTAGGCACCACAATTTTTCCTTCACTCTTGAAGGATGATTTCACAGGGCACAGAATTCCACGTTGTTGGTTAGTTTTTCTCAGCCCTTTATTTACTTCACTCCTCTCTTTTCATGCTTGCATGATTTCTGAGAGATGTTGCATGTGATTCTTTGTTCCTCTGTAGGTGAGATTTTGGAGGTTTCTATTGTGATATCCACAAGCACAGAGATTCTTTCCTCAGCTGTCCTCAATCTGCTTATTAGCCTATCAAAGGCATTCATTTCTGTTACAGTGTTTTTGATGTGTAGCATTTCTTTTTTGTTTTTACCCCCTTAGGATTTCCATCCCTCCACTTACATTGGCCATATATTCTTGCACACTGTCTACTTTATCCATTAGAGCTCTTATTAATAAAAGCTGTTGTAAAGTCCCAGTCTGATAATTCTAATTTTCTTGCTACTTCTGGTTTTGATGCTTGGTCTGCTCTATCTATTCAAATTGTGTTTTTTGCCTTTTGGTATGTCTTATAATTTTTTCTCTGTAGCTGAACATGATGTACAGAGCAAAAGGAAATGTCGTAAATAGGGTTTTCACAAAGTGGTGTTAAGCTGTGGGGGGTAAAGTGTTCCATAGTCCTGTGATTAAGTGTCAGCAATTAGTGAGCCGTTGCCTTTACACTGTGAGCTTCACAGGTGTTTTTAGGATGTTTCCCCCATCTACCTTACATAGAAGAGAGTGGCTAGAGTGGGCTGCAGTTGGGTGTTTCCTCCCAGGTTAATTAGGCTTTGATAATTTTGCAGCAGGTGAGGCTCCAATTAATTAATATCCCCTGAGGTCAGGCCTTGTTAAGAACAAAGTGCTCTGGTGTATTTCAAAATAATTGCTATTCCCTCCCCTTCCCTCCCAACCTTAGAAGCACAGAGGATTTTTCTCTGATACTTACTATGTGAACCTGGTTGAACACCTGGAGATAAATCTCACAAAATTGTAGAGCCCCTCCTATTACTGGGTCCCCTGATGTTTTAACTCACAGACTTCTTACTGAGCCCCAACAATTGTCAGTTGTAGTTCAGATTTTTCTATCCCAGTGCTGGCTCGGTGGAGATTTCTGCTCCAGTAAACTGTGTCTCCCTGTATGTGCCTGCCTGTCTCCCTAATCGTGGGGGTTATGGTTTGCCCTCTGTCCTCACTGCTTTCACAGATCAAATAACAGTTGTTGATTTTGAAGTCAGCTTATCTTTTACTCATTGTTGAGACATAATGGTGACTTTCAAGCTCCTTACATGCAGAACCAGAAACCATAAGTCTGTTCTTTTAATCTTCACAAAGACTCTGGGAGGTGGTTTATTGTTATGTCTATTTCACAAATGAGGACATGTGGTAAATGAAACTTGCCTAATGTCACTCAACTAATAAAAAGACAGATTCAGATAAAAAGAACTGGTTTTGAATGATCATAAAGCCCAGTTTTTACCCTGCCTCTCAGCAAATACTTTACAGACATTAACATAATTTTTACATTATCTTAAAGAGAAGCATTGAAAGGTTTTATATGCCAGCATAATAAAACTTCAGAAACAGAGAAAATGTTCTTCTGCAGAATAATCTGCCTGTATCTGTGTGTCTGTGTGCCTTTCACTCAAATACACACACACACACACACACACACACACATTCACAAAACAATAGCAACCATGCATTCCAATTTAAAATCAGAAAAAGACATGCCAGTGCTCACTGACTATAGCACTATGAAGGAATTTGATATTTATATGAATTAGCATCTGCTGGCAAGCAGGTCCACAAATCATAAGCCCTTTCTGAAGCTTCCTTCCAATTCTTAGAAATCACACTGGATTCTAGTATTTTAGAATACTGCCAGCTTGAAATGGAAATAGCTTCTCTGAACCTTCGAACTTTTCTGAGTGTCTGGGCGAGACATGGTAGATGTCTTCGAGACAGGTAGACGGGGCATGAAGAGTGCAATAGAGCCTCAGGCTCACTGAGTATTTCTAACAGAAAGGCTTGGTATTGTTATGCTCGATTCGTAAGTCCCCTGAGACCCCCAAGGAGCTGACACCGATGCAAGTACAAAAGAGTCTTTATTACAAGCTCGAGCAGAGACTCCAATGCACCCCGACGCAGCAGTGATGATATGGAGTCCCGAACTCGTGATCACAGGGCTTTTTGTGATTACAGTGGAATTTGGGGCGTTCCAGTTTGGCAGCCTCCTGGCAGCCTCCTGATAGGTAAAAGCTGTCTTGTCAGCACCCAGTTGGTTTGGCCCATCTCACCTGACTGCAAGCTGCCAACCGGAATGTCTTAGGATATAGGCACCTGTTTTAAACTGACTGGCTGTTGCCATTGCTAGGGAAGTAACTAAGGGCAGAACGTGGGACTAGGTTCGGGCCTAGTTCACTCTCAAGATGGAGGTTTAATCTGAAATGGAATCAATTAAATTTAGGTATTACAGTACAGTATGTGATTTTCTCTGCCCTGGTGTGGAAGAGAACGTGAGAACTAACAATACAGAGCTCAGAGCACAGATACTGAAGCAGTGGATATGCCTTAATGGTGTGAAGCATCTGAACAGGTGAATGGAGCCTTCTAAATCCCTAATCTATGAAGTTCCAAGAAACGTGCTTTGCAGAGAGGTTTCTCCAAGTCCCTTTAGGCATAGGAAGCTGAAAACCCACCTGTTGCTAGCCCACCAACCCCAGTAAGCAGAGGCCTCTGTGTCCCAACATCCACAGGAGGAGTTCTATTCAAGATATTCTTACTTTTCAACATGAGCAAGAGAAGCTGGCAGTTAGAGAAAAAACAGCTTTCATGTGCCAAGAGAAAAGAACTCTCCATCTGGAATTCTATGCCAAGCTAAACTATTTTTCAAGAATGAAGAAAAATGAAGACATTTCCACACAAACAAAACTAAATAAATTTATCTACAACAGACTTCACTAAAAGAAATTCTGAAGGATTTTATTAGAGTAGAAGAAAAATAACTCAAAGTATGGGATCTGGAATATAAGAAACAAGGTACCAAGTTTTGATAAATAGATAGGTAAATCCAAGCTAACATGACCATATAAAAATAGTTATAATGTCTAATTTGTGAGGTAGAGAGGGGAAATAAAATCAACCTAAAGAATTTGACATATGTATTGGATATATTTATGGCATGTATATTGAGAAAGTGGTGATCTGAGTTGTTATTTTCAGCCCTTCAAAGCTTTGCTTAGAAAAGGTAAATGACTTGGTTTACTTCAAAATTTGCCAATAAATAAATGCAGGAAAAATAACCACCAAAAGAGTGGATAAGGGAGTTGTAATGAGGAAAGACAAAAAAGAAGAAAAATTGACTACTCCACTAAAAAAGAAGAAAAAAGAAAAGAAAAAATAGAGAAGGAAGAAGTAGGACAAAATAAGATTTTAGAAAAATCCAAATTCATCAGCAGTATTAATATTTTTAATCACTTCGATTAAAAGACAAAGATTATCTACAAAGATAATCTGCAGAAACTAAAGAATTTTTAGCCATATTCTATTGCAAGAAATAGACACTGGAAACTTAAGAAAGCAGAAAATGTTTGTGACAAGATAGAAAATATATGAAATTTAAATTTGTGCCAAAAAAAAGTTTGTTTTATCAGATATAACAGACTTTGAAACAAAAAGTTATGGAACTAAATAGATCCATATGTAACTAAAGAGTTTGATTTACTAGGAAAATAGAAAATTAGAAAATATTTCTAACTGAATAATAATGAAAATGTTACATATCATTAGATACTCAACTAACATTCAATAATGAATTAATTAACTTCAAATTTAACTAGGATCTCACGTAAGGCAGGAAACACCTTTTACAGTTTATAAAACTTAGCTTAACACTGAAGTAATGTATTGAAAGTGCTTGGCATGATATCAGGCATTCAGTAATCACACATGCTAATTGTCAGAACTTCTGCTGTTTGACACTCAGAATGATCTAGGACAAGTCAGAATTTTTTAAGTCAATCTATCAATACATTTAATTAAACAGAGGATTATATACAGTATTGAAAACTCAAAATTTGTGAAGTAGGCATGTAAAAAAAAGAAATACTATGAGTCATTTATTATTCCATAGTTAGAAGGCTGAACATGGTGTCTGATTAAAATCCAGTTTGTTCAAACCCAGAAATGAGTTGCTCCTCATGTCAGGCTACCTGTGTCAGAGATATTACAAGTAGACTTAACTACATTTGAGGGGGAAATCAGGTTAAAATATATGCAAGAATGTAGGTCAACCATTAAATAAATCTTATCAACTTGCTTATTCAAAATTAGATTTTTTCCAACCTCTGTCTATATCATCCTATTCTTATGCATCAGAAATACCTCAAGCCTTTCTCATTAAAAAATAACCTGTTTCTCTGCAGAGAAGTATTCAGTTTCATACCATTCAATCAACAGACCAAGTAATGGTTTTTGAAGATTATTTTCTTTAGTTATAGAGCATCCTAAACTCACAAATTTACAAACGATTGTCAAAAAATTGTAAAATATACAAAAATACATTTAGATGTAGAACCTCCCTGGAACATTAATTTTTTGCTAGAAAATTCCTATAGCATTACGTAGTGGAAAACAAAGCTTTAGGATCATGCCAAGTTGGACTAAAATCTAAGTCAGTAGAGATTTCTGAAGTCATTATGGAGTAGGAGGGTCCTAAGCTCAACTCATCCCATGGAAACACCAAGAAAATAGCCACATCAGAAAACAATCTGAACACTGGCAGAATAGACTCGCTAGTCAGTTGTAGGCAGGAGGCCATTTTGAAAAGGGTAGGAGGGGCAGAGATGTGTTTGGGAACCAAAGTCCTGGAAAGACTAACCACAAAAAATAGGGTTATCACAAGCATGAAGAAGGGGGAGGAACAGACTCACAGCAAGCACCCCAGACACGGGGATCCTAATAAGAAACTGAGCCCTTGTCCTTAAAGATCAAGCATAAAAAACAACTCTGCTAAGATACAGCATATGTGTAGCAGTTTGAAAAGCATGGAAGATATACATGAAGATTTATTTACTAATCTCAGATTGTGTGCTGGAGGGGCAGGGTTCTTTAGAACTCCTGAAAGAACAAAAGAGCCAGCAAATGCCATTTCTATCCCCCCTTTCAGCCTACAGAGCCAGACACTTGTGCGAATGGGAATAAACACTCTCCACCTAGCTTTCTAATGCTGTACACTCTGCCCCCACATTCTCCTGTAGATCTGCCCTGTCCAGCCCACCCACTTGGCCAAGAGTCCATTCAGAGAAACTCCTGCCAGATCGCATTCTGCAAGTGTGCCTAAAGGGACCAGTGCCACTCCAAAGTGACTCCTTCCCAGGAGACAGGAGAGATAACCACATGCATCAGTTCAACTGCAGTCCCAGCAGACAGTTTAGGGGCACACACATGATGTGACTACCAGCCTCTACCACCAACAAACTCTTCTCATGACACAAGGCAGAGAGAGCACCCTGAGATTTCAACTGTGCTACTGCAGCTTCACCAGGTAGACTGGGAGCAGACATCTGATTTGACTGCAGTTTCTACCAACCAATAAAAGCCTCTCAGGGTACATTGCAGAGTGAGCACCTGCAATTCAGTGTGACCATACCCCTGGAAAACTGAGGGCAGGCATCTGGTCAGACTGCAGACACTACCCAACTATAAGCCCAAGGCACTGCCAGACTGGCCTGTTGACAGCACAGGCACCAACCCTGTCCACAACAGGCAAAGTAGGCCACTGCAAATGAATGGATTGAAGGTACATGTGGCTCAGCTGCACGCAGTCCACATAGGAGAGAGTCTTGAAGCACAGAGACTGAGCAAGGGGTATTGCACTACAGGGCACCACAGAACCACTTCCTTATATAAGTCCCTACTTTTAAGATCAGGAGACATAGATGACTTTCCTAATACATAGAAACAGAGAGTTAGACAAAATTAGGAGACAGACATATGTGCCAAATGAAAGAACAAGACAAAACTATAGCAAAAGAAATAAATGAAGTGGAGATAAACAATGCTTGAAAACGAACTCAAAGCAGTGATCATAAAGGTACTCAGTGTACTTGAGAAAAGGGTGCAGGATCTCAGTGAGACCTTCAACAAAGAAATAGAAGATATAAAAAAAGAACCAATCAGAAATGAAGAACTCAGAAACTGAAATTAAAAATACGTTATAGTGAATCAGAGGCAGAAGAACAGATCACTGAACTGGAAGACAAAGTTTTAGAAAGCTACCAAGCTGAACAGCAAAAAGAAAATGGAATAATAAAAAGTGAGAGTAGATTAGGGGAACTAAGTGAAATCATCAAGCATAATAGTTTGTATTATAGTCATCTTGGAAAAGGGGCAGTAAAAGGAAGCAGAAATTTTATTAGAAGAAATCATTGCTGAAAACTTTTCTCTATTATGGTAAAGGAAACAGACATCCAGATCCAGGAGGCACAGAGAGCACCCGTCCCCCCAAAATAAACCCAAGGAACCAAGACGCATAATAATAATAATAGCAAAAGTAGTGATAAAGAGAGAATTTTAAAAACAGCAGGAGAGAAGCAAAAAATAACATACGAGGAAAATCCCCTAGTCTTATCAGCTGAATTTTTAGCAGAAATTTTGCAGGCCAGAGGAAGTGATATGATACATTTAAAGAGCTGAAAGGAAAAACCTGCAACCAAATATACTCTATCCAACAAGACTATCATTCAGGATAGAAGGAGAAATAGTTTCCCAGAAAAACAAAAGTTAAAAGAAACCTCTGCCCCTACATCAGCCTCTACAAGAAATGCTAGAGGGAATTCATTGAATTGGAAAAAAGACCATAATCATCAGTAAGAACATTAGGAAAGAAAAAAAGTTGCACAGATAAATACAAATATAAAAGAAGTAGATTAATCACTTCTAAAACCAGTAAGAAGTTTAAAGCAAAAAAGGAGTAAAATCAATTATATCTACAAAAATCAGACAAGAAAGCCACAAGATAAAAGGATGTAAACTATGACAGCATGTACATAAAATATAGGTAGGAAATAAAACTTTAATGCTTTTACAATGGCTTCAAACTTGAGTGACCATCTACTTACTATAGAAAGCTATATGCATAAGTTATATATGACCTTATGGTAACCACAAATCAAAAACCTGTTACAGGGGCGCCTGGGTGGCTTAGTCGGTTAAGCGTCCGACTTTCGCTTGGGTCATGATCTCGCGGTTCGTGGGTTCGAGCCCCGCGTCGGGCTCTGTGCTGACTGCCAGCTCGGAGCCTGGAGCCTGTTTCAGAGTCTGTGTCCCCCTCGCCCCTCCCCTGCTCACGCTGTCTCTCTCTCTCTCTCTCCTAAAAAAAAAAAAAAAAATTAAAAAAAAAAAAAAAAACCTGTTACAGATATGCAAAAAATAAGAAAGGAATCCAAGCATATCACTAAAGTAAGCCATCAAACCACAAGGGATGTGATCAAAAAAAGAATAAAGGAACAAAGAATTACAAAAACAGTTGTAAAACAAGTAACAAAATGGCAGTAAGTACATACCTACCAATAATGACTTTGAATTTAAATGAACTAAATGCTATGATCAAAAGATATAGACTGACTGAATGGTTAAAGAAGCAAAACCCATCTATATGCTGAAGAGATTCACTTCAGACTTAAAGACACCTGCAGATTGAAAGTGAGGAGTTGGAAAAATATCATGCAAACAGAAGTGAAAAGAAAGCTGAGGTAGTAATACTTATATCAGACAAAATAGACTTTAAAACAAAAACTCTAACAAGAGACAAAGAAGGAAACTACATAATTATTAAAAAAAAAACAAAAAAACAATCCAATGAGAGGATATGACAACTGTAAATATGCACCCAACATAGAGGTATCTAAATATATGAAGCAACTGTTAACAGACAAAGGAAGAAACTGATAGTAATACAATAAGAGTAGGGAACTTTGACACTACATTTACATCAATGAATAGACCATCCAGACAGAATATCAACAATGAAATGGTGGCTTTGAAAGACACATTGGAAAAAATAGACTTAACAGATATATTGAGAACATTCCATCTAAATACAGTAGAATACACATTCTTTTCAAGTGCACATGGAACATTCTACAGAATAGATCATATACTAGGTCACAGAACAAGTCTCAACAAATGTAAAAAGATCAAAGTTATGCCATGCATCTTTTCTAAGTATAGCACTATGAAACTATCAATCAACCATAAGGAAAATATATAGAAAGACCAAAAATACATGGAAGTTAAAGAACATGCTACTAATGAATAGTTCAACCAAGAAATCAAAGAAGAAATAAAAAGAAATACATGGAGACAATTGAAAATGAAACCACATGGCCCAACATCTTTGAGATGCAGAAAAAACATTTCTAAGAGAAAAGTTTATAGCAATATGGGCTTACCTCAAGAAGCAAGAAAAAATCTCAAATAAACAAGCTAACCTTACACCTAAAGGCACTAGATAAAGAACAACAAACAAAATCCAAAACTGGTAGAAGGAAGGAGATAATAAAGATTAGAGAAGAAATAAATTATATAGAAACTAAAAAACAATAGAAAAGATCAATGAAACCAGGAAATGGTTCTCTGAAAATATCAACAATATCAATAAAATAAACCTCTAGCCAAGCTCAAAAACAGGTGGGGAGAGAGAGGCACTCAAACAAAATCAGAAATGAAAGAGGAGAAATAACAACCAACACTACAGAAATAGAAATAATTGTAAGAGAATATTATAAAAAAAAATGCCAACAAATTGGACAACCTAGAACAAATGGATCAATTCCTAGAAACATATTACCTCCCAAAACTGCACCAGGAAAAAGTAAAAAATTTAAACATACCAATTGCCAGCAATGAAATTGAATCAGTAATCAAGAAGTCCCAACAAACAAAGGTCCAGGACCTGACAGCTTTATAGGCAAATTCTACCAAACATGTACAGAAGAGTTAATAACTATTATTTTCAACCATTCCAGAAAATAAAAGAGAAAGGAAAACTTCCAAATGTATTTTATGAGGCTGGCATTTCCCTGACACCAAAACAAAAAAATGGCACCACAAAAAAAGAGTACAGGCTAATATCTCTGATGAACATAGATGCAAAAATCCTCAACAAATACTATCAAACTGAATCCAACAATACATTTAAAAAAATCAATCATTCACCACAAAAAAGTGGGATTATTTCTAGGTTGCAAGGGTGGTTCAATATTTTCCAGTCAATAAACATGATATATCACATCAACAAGAGAAAGGATACAAATCATATGATCACTTTAATAAATTCAGAAAAAGCATTTGACAAAGTACAACACCCATTTATGATAAGAATTCTCAACAAAGTAGGTTTAGAGGGAACACACGTCAACATAATAGAGGCCATATATGAAAGCCCCACAGTCAACATCATACTCAATGGTGAAAAACTGAGAACTTTTCCCCTAAGGTTAGGAACAAGACAAGGATGTCCACTCTCACCACTTTTATTCAACATCCTACTGGAAGTCTAGCCCCAACAGTCAGACAAGAGAAAGGAATAAAAGACATCTAAATTGGTAAGGAAGTAAAATTTTCACTATTTTCAGATTATATGATACTATATATAGAAAACCCTAAAGACTCCTCCAAAAAACTTCTAAAGCTGTTAAACAAATTAAGTGAAGTCACATGATCCAAAATCAGTGTACAAAATTCCATTGCATTTCTGTATACCAGTAATGGATCAGCAGAAAGAGAAATTAAGAAAACAATGCCATTTACAATTGCATCAAAAAGAATAAAATTCCTAGGAATAAACTTAATCAAGTAGGCGAAAGACCTGTATTCTGAAAACTGTAAAACACTGATGAAAGAAATTGAAGATGGTACAAACAAATGGAAAGACATTCCATACTCGTGGTTTGAAAGAACAAATATTAAAATATCCATACTACCCAAAGCAATCTATAGATTTAATGCAACCCATATCAAAATTGTGTTTCACAGAACTAGAACAAATAATACTAAAATTTGTATAGAACTACAAAAGACCCCAAATAGCCAAAACAATCTTAAAAAAAAAAAAAAGAAGAAAGCTGTAGGTAGCACAATCCCAAATTTCAAGATATACTATAAAGCTGCATTAATCAAAACAGTATGATACTGGTACAAAAACAGACATATAGGTCAATGTAACAGAGAAGAGAGTCCAGAAATAAACCTATTCTTTTATGGTCAATCTATGACAGAGGAGGCAAGGATATAAAAAGGGGAAGAGAGTCTCTTCAACAAATGGTGTTGGGAAAATGGGACAACTACCTGCAAAAGATTGAAACTTGACCACTTTCTAATACTGTATACAATATACTCAAAATGGTTTAAATACCTAAAGATGATACCTGAAACCATAAAAAGCTTCAAAGAAAACGTAAGAAATAATTTCTTTGACATCAGCCACAGAAACATTTGTCTATATATGTCTCCTCTTACAAGAGAAACAAAAGCAAAATTAAACTATTAGGACTACACCAGAGTAAAGAGTTTTTGCACAGCAGAGGAAACAATCAACAAAACAAAAAGGCAGCTTACTGAATGGAAGAAGATGTTTACAAGTGATATATTCAATAAACAGTTAATATCCAAAATCTATAAGAACATATACAACTCAACACAAAAAATATAAACAATCCAATTGAAAAATAGGCAGAAGCCCTGAATAGATATTTTTCCAAAGAAGACTTACATACAGATGGGCAATAGACACATGAAAAGATGCTCAACACTGCTGATCATCAGGGAAATGCAAATTAAAACCACAATGAAATATCACTTTGCACCTGTCAGAATGGGTAAAACTTAAAAAAAAATACAAGAAATAATGAGTGTTGGCAAGCATGTGAAGAAAAAGGAACCTTGTGCACTGTTGGCAGGAATGCAAATTGGGGCAGCAATGGTGGAAAACAGTATGGAGTTTCCTCAAAAAAAATGAACAAGGGAAATATCATATGTTCAAGTAATTCTAGTACTGTGTATTTGCCCATAGAAAATAAAAAAAAAAAACGTAATTGGAAAAGATATATGCACCCCTATGTTTATGGCAGCATTATTCACAATAGCTAAGATATGGAGGCAACTTGAGTGTCCATCCATAGATGAATAGATAAAGAATGGGATAGCCATAGAAAAAATGAAATCTTGCCATTTGCAACAATATGGATGAATCTAGAGGATATAATGTTAAGAGAAATAAGTCAGTCAGAGAAAGACAAATACCATATGATTGCATTCATTATGCGGAATTTAAGAAACAAAACAAATGGTCTCTTTAATACAGAGATCAAACTCATGGTTTTTAAAAAAAATTTTAATGTCTTATTTATTTTTGAGAGAGAGAGCAGGAGAGGGTCAGAGAGAGGGAGACACAGAATCCGAAGACAGTCTCCAGGCTCTGAGCTGTCAGCACAGAGCCCGAAGTGGGGTTCGAACTCACAGACCGTGGGATCATGACCTCAGCCGAAGTCAGTTGCTTAACTGACTGAGCCACCCAGGTGCCCCCAAACTCATGTTTGCCAAATGGGAGTTGGGTGGGGGAAGGGTGGAATAGGTGAAGGGGATTAAGAGCATACTTACTGTGATGAGTATGGAGAAATACATAAAATTGTTGCATCAGTATATTGTGCACTTGAAACTAAAAAAAAAACAGCCTGGTAATTATACTTGAATACAAATAATAAATAAATTAATTATAAAATCTAAGTCAATACCTTAATCAGTAAAAAGGGAATTATAATACTCTGTCTCTTATCATTGACTTAAAAATGGAATGAAGTGTAAAAAACAACTGAGACACTGCTTGCAATTAAAATATTTTGGTAACTTGTTAGCTGCCTTCATCCAATAAAACAGTAACATAAACTCTTTCCATGTAGAATCCTATGAATTTTCCTTCCCCCCCACCCAACAATATAACAAAATATTTGAGCTCCTCTGATATTTCTGTTCACTTTAGTATCTCAACTTCCTGAACCAGTGAGTTAGATCATCTTAGAAGATAATTTTTAGTGACTGGCAAAAGGAAAAGTTCTTTCTCCTTGGTTTTATTTTTGGCTCTTCACAATCACTTTCTCTTAACAAAGGGTTTTTTCCTCAGGTCCTGATATGCTTGACTCTCATTCAAGGTTTTTGCTCTGACCTGATGTAATTTAATTTACTACAATTCCACTATCAGCATTATTAGACAGGAACATTTCATTTTTTAACATTTATGTAGCCATTTTTAAACTTTTAAATACTTTCACAACTTTCCTTTAAGTAATGACTTGCCAGAATAGCCCTTTGTAATAGTTAAGCTATATTTGAAAGAATGGGGGAGAAACTGGAAATGGTCCAAAGAAGAGCAGGGAAAATGATTAAAGGGATAGAAAATAAATTACCTCAGAGTAAGTTAGAGTTGGAGTTAAAAAGAGAAAGCAAAAATAGGATATAAAGAGTCTAATTCTCCAAACCCTCATACAAACCGAAGCTAGTGGCATTGGAAAACTATCATGGAAGAATCAGCACACACACTTCTGAACCATGAGGATGGAGGAAGTCTTCAAGGTCTCCTTTTAGTTCAGCTCCTGAAGACTCTAGTCTTTTTCTGATGGGTCACCAAGCTTATAATGTAAATCAGAAATAGCAAATTGATTGCATTCTGTGAGCTGATTCTGATTAATTGGTGACAGTTGATATTTTAAGGATTATGAGTTCATTTATATAATGAATTGGGTCTCAGAAATTTGGGGGATTAATTTCATATCCAATTATGACTCATTGAGAGACTAGGTATATGTGAATCCTGTGATAATTAGTACTTAGGTCATCCAAGGAAAAAAGCATCTTGTGTTCTCACTTAAACACCTGTCCTTATTCTGGGAACAAGAATATAGCTATGACACTCTTCTGCGGATCTAGTCTGCAGAATTAGTGCTTATACTACCTTCTAGCTTCCTATTTGTCACCATGTTCTATGCCCTGGGAAGTTACCTCAGATGGTCTTCGTGCTTTCTAGCTGTCAGTTGGTTTCACCCAATAGGAGGTACTGGCAGATCAGGGAGCAGAAGAAGAATGAAATAAAGATATTTCCTCCTTAACTCACTCCCTGCCACCTAGCACTTGTTAGGTTGAGGTTCCACCAAAGTCCATTGCTCCTTTCAAGAGATGCTCCCCAAGTAGTTCTCTCTCTACTTACTGATAACCACTTCATGTCCTTGGTAACAGCTCCCTATAGTGACCAAGCCTAGTTACAACTTTGTAAGTAACCCTTTGTTAGACTCTGCTTAAGCTGCCCAGTTTGAATGTGCAAAGTGTTTTCTTCCAAAATCCTGACTCTTACAGTACTCCATAAGACTGTACACATATTCATAGTTAATGAATATGAATGCTTAGGCAAACTTTTCCTTAAGGTCCACAATTCAGAATTCTGTTATATATACATGCCTAATGTTGAAATGATTAATAACCCCCAAATAAACTTCACAGTGTTGTCTATACTAAGTTAATGCAAATATCAGCCTTCATTTTTTTTTATCTCCAGATTTTTCTGTTAATATAGTTAAAACCAACATTGGTCAGTACAGTTCTGTGACTTATAGTTTTTCTGAAGCAACTGCTCAAAGACAGTTTGACTTCCAAGGTCTGACAATGTACTGGATATCTGAGAATACTCCTGTTTTCCTTTATTCTCACATGCACAATACTTATGATACCATATGCATGGATTTTTCCCCCACACCAACCAATTTTCCAACACCAGCTGGATGTCCTACAATACAATTCAGTTCTGACACTACCCATCTGGAATAACATCAGATCCCACAACTTAAGAGATCAGTCACACAAGACTCCTCCCAGTTCAGAAGTCGAACTCAACCCCCAAGTTGTTACCTGTGCTTCTGACTGACCAAATATAAATGAAGGTTCCCATGACCCCCTCTCCAGTTTGGATTATTTGCTAGAACAACTCAGAATTCAGGGACATGCTTCTATTTTCCAGTTTATTATGTAATAAAGAATATGATACAGGATACAGATGAATAGATGAAAAAAATACATGGGACACGGTCCACAAGTATCCTGAGCATAGGAACTTCTGTTACCATTGAGTAGGAATATACCATTCTTCCAGCCTACACATGTGTTTACCAACCAGAAAGCTCTCCAAATCCCATACTTTGGGGATTCTTATGAAGGCTTCATCATATAAGCATGCTCGATCATTAATCAAATCCTCAGCCCCTCTCTTCTTCCAGGAGAATGGAGGGTGAGGCGGAAAGTTCCAAGCTTCCAATCATAGCTTGCTCTTCCTGGTGACTAGCCTCCAGCCGGGAACCCACAAACCATCACCTCATTAGAAGAAAAGGCACGCCCATCACCTAAGAGATTCCAAGAGATTTAGGAGCTCTGTATCAGAAACCAGAGTCAAGGATCAAAATTAGAACAAAATATGTTCCTAGTGATCAGATCACTTAGCAAATTATAAGGGTTGTAGGAGCTCTGTATCAGGAACCAGGGGCAGAGACCAATATATAACATTTTCTGTTATTTCACACTGGGCTATTTTCTGAATTCTCTACTATGACTAAACATCCAAATTTTTCCAAATTCAATCAAAGTATGCTAAACTTTTAATATTACCAAGTAATATATTACTTGGGAGGAGTATAGTGACAATCCAGAATCTAGAACAGAATAAAATGAAAAAGTCACTTTTCCTGATCTCCCTCCTTCAAAGAGCTAATAATCTAGCAGATGAGGTAGAGATATAAATTATCAAACATAAGAAAAGACAGACTGTAACAGTAATTCAATATTTATTCATTGAACATGTAACAGGCAAAGTGCTTGGTATTGAAGTAAAAAACAATGAATAAAAATGGCCCCAATTCTCAAGATGCTCACAATCTAATAGGAAATCAGACACATTACAGTTCTTATTGCTGAAAGTGTAATAAGTACTTAAAGAGATACAAACAAAAAAGTGACTAATTCTTGTCATGAAACATTTGAGAAGGCATCATGAAGAAGATGGCATTTGTGGAAGATAAGGGATCTGCCTAGGTAGAATTATTGACTAGGCAACTGTAGTTGTTGTAAGAAAAGTAGCAATGACATGTATTTGAATGAACTCAAAATAGGACAACAGAGCAATTAGATTGACTTTTTCCTTCCCTGATACATAATCAGTTTAGCTCCCTCTTACCTGACTTCTCTCTTACTTTGCAAAGAAAAAGAAACACGTAAAAGAAAGCAAGAGGCCAGCACATGTCCAAAACACGAATGGCCTTGACTTCAATTTAACAAAAATATTGAGACTGTATTATTTCTGAAGCACTATGCTAGCTGCCAAGGGAAATACAAAGGAACAAGTTACCCTTTTGCCCCATCATTTCATAAAACAAACGAACAAAAAAGGAAAACAGCTCTGCGAAATAACTTGTTCAAAGTTATTCAGCTATGTGAAGCAGGCTTCGAAACACCCCCAACATGTAGGATTCTGCAAGTAGCTTTGAGAGCATATAACATCATCTTGCTTCCCTAATTGCTTTGAAAGTATCTAAATATTATAAACAAAGCTTATCAAGAAATTGTACCGTTCCATTAGTTATCCTGATGATAATGATAAATTAAGACTCCTAAAAACTTTACAAGTTTATGAATACTCTGAATGATTTAATTTTGCCTTGTAGGTGCTCTGATCAGCCCCAGAAACTCTTGGTCAAGGACTAGCAAGAATAATACAGCGTTCACCATTTGCCCTCTGTGTTACTCAGTGCCCAGCCAAAGACAGACAAACCAACAAAACAGATTACCACACCAGCTGATCCAACATGAAGAATTTAATAACAGTAATTAATTACAAATATTTTTGAATTGTATAAAGAGCTGCTAGGCAAGGGCAAGGCAACCAAGATCAGCACCTACAAGAAGCAACTAACACCCTAACAATCACTAGGGCTAGAAGGACAGAGGAAGGCAGTGCAGGTACTGAAACTCCAAAGCTTGGCCACTGGTGGGAGCTGGATTCTGTCTGGAGGTGAGAATTGAGAGGAAAAGGCTAATTAAAGGGAACTGGAACCAGACAGAAAATGTGATCACTGTCCGAGAGGCAGAGGGAGTGAAGGAGGGAGACAGAGACTTTCCTTTCCTTCCATTATGTGGTTATTCCTAGAGTGGTGAGGATTACTGTATAGTATCATTGCCTGCTTGTTTATCCATCTTTACCAGTTCTTCCCAATGGCAAGTGGGACAAAGAATCCTGAGAAATATAGTTTGGAGGGGTCTGATCAAAACAGGGAAATGTCAGTGAATGGATCTGACTTCAAACAGGCCAATGCTTCACATGCTCTAAAATTTCACCCTTGCCATTAGTAAGATGTCTCAAATTCCTTGCTCCTGTTTTTCCACCTGTGTGGTTTTTCCAAAGAGGGTGAAAACTTGTGACCATAGCCACTTATTTCTGAGGAGTCACTGATGTCTTAGGAATATAATATACATATATAGAGAGAGGTTACTTCAAGAAAAGCGGTGTGATCACTTCCAGGAGAACAGAACAGAGATTGTTTGACAGTTTAATATTTGAGAGTCTCCAAAAAGAATACTTAATAACATCTCCAAGCTATTTCATGAATTATTTGGTTCTGAAAGCAATGGTGGTCACTAACAGATTCAGAATGTTAAAATTTGCCTCCTTTTTTGAGAGCTATTTCTAACGCCACCTTTCAGGTACATCTGGACACTCCCTCCTGTGAAGCCTAACTGTGCACTGTGATGTACCATAATTCCTGTCATTCTCTGAGCACTTTAGAATCAGGTGCTGAGCTAGGTATTTCTGTGGATCATTTAATACTCCCAATCACCCTGTGAAGTAGGTACTAGTAAAATACACTGTCAGGAGATAAAGGAAGTGAGAGGAAGTTAAATAAATTATCCAGGGCTGCATGGCTTGGCAGACTAATACTCTAGCATAGGATTTAAAGACATGAAAGCCCTTCCTTTTAATCATTGTACTGGCTACTAAAATGCTATACAGCATTTATTTCTTTGCATATCTCTCTTCTGCAATAGAATACAAACTAAAAGGAGGATCCTATCTTATTTATACTCATATCCTCCTCATCTACAAAAAAGCAGTCATTTTCCATGAATGTGTGCTAAATGAATAAAGATTCAATATGCTTTAATTTTGTACAGAAGTGAACAAGGTAAAAGAACAACACAAAAAAATGCATTCTCACCAATTATACAAAGTTAAAATATTACAATTGCCTTCTTAATCTCACAACAGATTTGTTCTAAAACTCAATTTTCTCTTTAACAACTCTCATGCCATCTAATATTGAAACATTTATTACCAAAATGCATTTAAGTGCCTATCTGTGCATTCTAAACTCAAGCTCTGCAGATCAATAAAACTCAAATTGCTTTTTAAAAAGAGATTCTAAGACTTATTTTTTTAAATACTTCAAAACCAAGATCAAGATTACAAATAGAGTTCAAACTATAGAAAAATGTCAGGGAATCTCAAAAACTTTTCTAATTGATGCTTGGAAATTAGGAAATTAGGGAAAATGAACATTGTATCTAAATAGGTGTTGTTTTTTCATACTTTGGAATTACCTACACTTAATGCAGCTATGCTTCACTATTAAAGCTATCTTTTGAACTTCTTCCAAAAACCATCTTCAGAATCTACACAAAAAAGTTACTCTCACTAATGTTTATCTTGTTACCCACCTCCATTCTTAGTCCTTTAGGATCAGTGACTATGTCTGGTTCACCACTCTATTCTCTGTGTGGCTCACAGTCAATGTTTGTAGAATGAAAAATTAGAGAATGAATTCATCCACACCTGAGAAAGATTGAGATATTTTTCCTTATGACTAGAAAGAAATTATAATGTGATAGAAAAACTCCCAGCCATCCACTGACTCATCCTGACTTTCATGTCACTATCCCGAGGTCAATGCCTTTCTTAAAACTTCCATAGCAGTTTTAAAAAGGAATTTATCCCTTGTTGGACTACTATGGCCATCCATGGGGAGCTTAAGAAAAGTTAAAGAGCTATAGGGGCGCCTGGGTGGCTTAGTCGGTTAAGCGTCCGACTTTCGCTTAGGTCATGATCTCGCGGTTCGTGGGTTCGAGCCCCGCGTCGGGCTCTGTGCTGACTGCCAGCTCAGAGCCTGGAGCCTGTTTCAGTCTGTGACTCCCTCTCTCTCTGACCCTCCCCTGCTCGCGCTGTCTCTCTCTCTCTCTCTCTCTCTCTCCTAGAAATAAATAAAAAACATTAAAAAAATTAAAAAAAAAAAAAAAAGAAAAGTTAAAGAGCTATAGATATTCCTAGACCTAGTAATTAGCACCTTATATGGTAGTTATAAGAAGTGATAACAATCTGAAACAAAAAGATTAGGGAAAACCACTTTAACTAGTGACCATCCTTGTCTGTTTGCCTGGAACAGTTCACATACTACCTGTTGTCCCAGCAGAAGTATCTGCTGTGCCCATTCCTTTCTCAAAAGAACTTTGATCAAGGGCACCTGGGTGGCTCAGTCGGTTAAGTTTCCGACTTCGGCTCAGGTCAGGATCTCATAGTCCATGGGTTCAAGCCAGCATATGGCTCTGTGCTGACAGCTCAGAGCCTGGAGCTGGCTTCAGATTCTGTGTCTCCCTCTCTCTCTGTCCCTCCCCTACTTGCTCTCTGTCTCTGTCTCTCAAATTAAAATAAAGACAAAAAAAATTTTTTAAGTACTTTGATTTAAATGACTAATTGTATGATTGCTCTAATTTTAATTCATTAATCATTTGGAACATCCTAAATCTTTTTTCTTAATTGGTTATGTTCTCATTCTATTTTTCAACACTGTTTTCCTTATTTTTCAGACTGTTTTCCTCTCCCATTACGGTTTTATTCTGCCATTACCAAAGTGAATGAGCAATGAAATAAATACTATTTATTATTAAAACAAATTACAAAAACATACACTTTTGGTAAATAAAGGTAGATGCTTGGCATGTTTAAACCTGCATAAATGATGATCATAAAGATAACAGAATTTTACGAGGTCTGGCACAAATGAGAACTCATTAGAAATTACAGCATCAGTTTAAGACCAAAAGAGTGAATAGCTCACAATATGTAAAGATTTCTAGCTTCCCTTCAGCAAAGTTTTTTTCAATATTATAATTTACAACCAATTTTACCATAAAATTAAGGAAACAGTTGTTTTGTTTATTTCAACTATTCCTGCCATCCATGCAGATCCCACCAAAGTTGGTGTGGCCATGAGATCAGTATTGATCATGAAGACAATTGAAATTAATAAATCAAGCTCATAAGATTATAAACAGTGAAGAAATAAATACATATTTCTAATGTATCTTCACAAAAATGTTTCATAGCTCTTTGGTAAAGAGGAATGTCTTCTGAACATGTTCAGTGGCACAGAATGTAGGCTGTTTCATTAATTCTCATTTGTTCATTCATTCCTGCATAAACGCTAATTTTCTAATGCCCTAAGAAGTGCGAAGCACTGAAGATAGCAAAGATAGTATCTAAGAACTTACAGTATCGTGGAGGAAACAGATACATAAAGATCATGCAATCTGTTCAAGAGAAATATGCTCCAAAAGGAATGCAATCACTGGAAGAAAAGTGATTACTGCACCCAGGGACAGATAAGTTCTCACAGAGAAAAAAAATTCCATAGCATTGAGGGTCCTCCTCCATCTGCCCAGCTTTCTTCTCTATCTTTACCCAATCTTTCCCTTGCCTGTAATACAACACCGCTGGCAGCTTCCTCAATATGCCACACATTTCCAGTTTCCCAGATTTACTGTGCTCTATAGTATATCCACTTATCATGCATTTGCACAGGGAAATTCCTGACTGCTGTGTGCTCACTCAATATCTGTCTGATGGATTCCCGTATTATCTTTAGGACCCAGCTTATATCATTTCTGACTACCAATCCTGAGACATTGTTTCTTTAAAAGATTTGCATTTTTTCCCTATGTACTTTAGATAGTGTTAGTGTTACATCCACCTATGATTCCATGATATCTTGCACAGTGGATTCAACACATATTTGTTGGGCACCTGGGTGGCTCAGTCAGTTGAGCATCTGACTCTTGATTTCTGCTCAGGTCATGATTCCAAGGTTATAGGATCAAGCCCTGTGTCAGGCTCCACACTGAGCATGGAGCCTGATTAAGATTCACTCTTTCCTTCTGCCCCCTCCCTTCACTCGTGCACACTCTCACTCTCCAAATAAATAATTAACGATTTTTAAATCAAAAATATAAATAAATAAATAAATATTTCTTGAATGAATAAATGAAAATTTGACATAGGTCTTCATGAGCACCATAAAATAATTAAAAGTTAAAATATCATATGTATATACTAACCATATGACCTAGCAACTCCATTTTCATTACTTACTCAGAAGTAAAAACATATGTCCATATAAAAACATGTAGATGAATAGCAGTTTGTTCATAATAGACAAAAAATGGGCATAACCCAAATATCTGTCAAAGAATACTAAGCAATAAAGAAGAATTAATGATTGGTTCCTATAACATCACAGCTGAATAACAAAAATATTATGCTGAGCAAAAGAAGCCCAACACAAAAGGGTACATAGTGTATGATTCAATTTACATGAAACTTTAGGAAAGACAACAAATCAGCAGTGATAGAAAGCAGTTCAGGAGTTGCCTAGACCTGGAGGTGACAAGTAGGTATTGACTGAGAAGCGACACAGGAGCAACTTTCAAGGTAAATAGAATATTCTATACCTTGATTGTGGTGGTGGCTACATGGGTGTTCACATTTGTCAAAAATCAACAAACTGCAAACAAAACGTGTGCATTTTATTGTATACAAATTATACCTCTATGAAAAGTTAATTTGCAAAAACTTGATGATAATTTGCATCTACAGGGGCATATTAGATTCTGGGGACCTGAAGCTTGTAGAATTTGAGTAGCCTCCTTAATAACAAAATACAAAATTAGGTTAAAAGCTACCACTTTTTCAGAATGAGAAATTAAACCCCACAAATTACAAATATATAAAAAATTGACAGATACTATAGACATTGCAAAATGAGGAAAAACAATACAACATTTTTATTAATTAACCATATGATGTACCTCAGGAGCACATTTTTCCTACAGTTTTTGCTAATATTCTGATTAACTCTTTATAGAATAATGGTTTTGTAATATTTTCTATAGAAAGAATGAAAAGATCATTCAGTCTTTCCTCTAGCCTAATTGATTAAAATTTTGTTTCATTATTGATGGTTTATGAAAGTTTCTTATAGCATCATAACTCATTATTGATGTCATGTGACCCTTAAAGAAGTTGTCAGATACCTCTATCATGCTTATTTCATATATGAGCTATTACAGATAGACTTATTGTTTGCACCTCTATGAATTCTAATAAATTCTATTTTATAGAATTCTCTTTAAAACTTAAATGTATGGTGTATTTATATTATATGTGCTATAATCATATACACTACTGAAAAGAGGAATTTTGATCAGGCATCGATGAGATTTGAATATTCAAGAGTTTACACATTGTGGTTTGGGTGAAAATCCTTCCCAAGTAGTTTCTTTCTTCTATTTTCAAATTTATTTTTGTCTTCTCTGCTACCCACACACTCCTGATACCAGGTACATTAGGAAACTCTCACATTACCTTGAGATCTCTGGCACTGGACATTTCCTGACATAATACTGGTTAAATTGGCACAGAGGGTAATAGTAGACTGAAAGCCATTCTTGCATTGACATCTTGCAATAATTTATCTATACTGAAAAGTAGCTGCAAATCACATAAACATCCCACCAAACCCAAACCAAATGTGTCTGCAGTTATATTTCCTCTTCCATTCCCAAAGTGCCCATAGCCACTCCAGTGCCACTGACGTGAGGGTGATGAAGGGAAATACAGAGGGGAAAGAGATAGTAGTTAGATTCTAACTGATTGCTCTTAGAAAGTACAGCTTTTGCAAATTTTTCAAAACCATATTACCATATGAAGAGATGACAAAACCTCACTCATTAGCTACACAGTAAATCCACTCAATATTTCTTATTCATTCATTCATTCAATATTTGTTTGGTGAAACATGCTAGCCTACAAATGTTTCCCTTTAATTCTGACAGTCTAGAAGAACGTAACTAGAAAAGATACATGTGGGAGCACCTGAGTGGCTCAGGCAGCTAAGTGGCCAATTCTTGGTTTCAACTCAGGTCTCATGCTTTCATGGGTTCGAGCCCCACATCAGGTGCCTTGCTGCTTAGCATTCTCTTGCTCCCTTTCTCTCTGCCCCTCTCCTGCTCCTGCTGTATCCTAAAATAAAATAATTTTATCAAAGAAAGAAAGAAAAGAAAAGATACACGTGAACTTCATTTCTAGCAAAGAAAAATGACAAAGAATTCTTTCTGGGCCTCCTCAAGAACTTGGTAACCCTTCGTGAAATTCAGCATGAAGCTCTATAATTCTAAATTGATGATGTAGGTCAAAATGTTTCATATAGGGGACTGAAGAGGCCTGAAAAATGAGTTTCTTGGTTGGTTTCAATCATGATAGTTACATTATATCTGCCAAACATCTGAACATTTCACATGCATCTTATATCAGACTCATAACAGCTTCACAGAAACATTGAAAAACAAAGCACTTGCTATGTAGCAAGGGAAATATATTTTGTGAGATTTGAAATCTAGGTACAATGTTCTTCAAACAACTTAAAGAAGGGAATGGCCTGCTTTCTGAAAAGATTTTTCCAGTAAGCACTCCTCAAGAGGTTAGGCAGCAATCTATATATGTAATATATGGATGTATAGACATTTACAAACACTCTTTTCCATTGTTCCTGGGGAAATGATCTTTCTCTGTGGTTGTAAAGTGGGTGATAGGGAGTTGATAAGCTGACTGATCAGTCTGAGGAGACTAGAATGTGTGAATTGGAGTGATATTGCAATAAGTCATGTGTTTTTCGCAACACTTTGGGATTACTCAGAACTCCAATCCACTTGCCACATATTTTCGTGCCTTCAGCAGATATTTTATTTTTTTTGAAGCTAAAGGCTTCTTTAGTTATTTTTTAAAATATTAATAAGCGAATTTTATTAAGTATTCTACTTCAAAAATGTAAAAAAAAATGTAGGTTACCCTTCAAAAATACAAAGTATTTACAACGAGCGATATCCCTAAATATGAATGGTTCATATCTCCTTGATTTTAAAGATTAAGCAAACAGAAAAACAGAAAAAGCAGTAAGTCTTTCTTGCTCCAAAAGCGACATCATCATTGGTTCTTCTTTTTTTCCTTCTCTGTCTACCCGGTGATCAGCTAGGCCTACTGGTTGTACATTCTGCCTGCACAGCATAATTCAGTTGGAGGAAAAAGACTTCTCTCTTACTAGAAGCTTAACACGCCACAAGTAGCATGCAGTCTTATGTTAGATCCTTAGAATGCCTAGCTAAATTAATATCGTAGAAGCCCTTAATAACCCTCACCTACAGCTCCCCCTCCTCGGGGGGTGTATTGCTCCCTCACGAGATGCTAGGATTTTTTGCTCTGCTTAAGTCCCCCAAATCAGCTCCATGTCTGTCTCGTCCCCAGTCCGCACTCTCATTGCGTTTCCCATAGGCCTCTTCTCTGGTAGAGGGACCCTAGTTTTATCTTTGGACTCTTTTTTCTCTTATGACTAGATCTTTCCTTGAAAGTTTCCCCAGTCCCTGCTGTTAGCAGGACATCCCACTAGGCTTAAAGACATGTCTGGGCACACCTGAATCTTGAGGGGAGCATAGCTTAGCTCCAAGGGATGAACCACATTACTTGAAAGTTGAGATAGAAAAAGCTTCCAAACAAATAAATATTATAGATAAGTTTAATAAAATAGAGGTTGACTGTGGGTGTGTTTAAAATAAATGGAGTTTATGTATAAATAATTTAAAAGTACTATCTTCTGAAAACTGACAGGAATGCCTGTTGACATAATGTACATTTGTTTTTTTAGAGTCTTAATTATTTGTTACCTCTTCCAGAATATGTAATGACCCCCTGGGGCCCACAAAGAAATAATTTACCTTTCAATGAGTGGTTAAGTCATCTTAACCTGGATCTGATCCTTTACAAGGAGAATAAAACCCACAACAGCTATTATTGTTTTATTTCATGTCATAAGACAACATTATTGAATGAAAGTTCTATTACTAAGAATAAAAGAATTCAAAATTGGTTAATTTCCCTTTCTAGCTGGAAAAATAAAATATAATAATGATGTGGAAATATTTGATTTTTTGAAATTTATTTTCGAGAGAGAAAGAACACATGCATGAGTGAGGAAGGGGCAGAAAGAGGAAGGGAGACACAGAATTCCAAGCAGGCTGCAGGCTCTGAGCTGTCAGCACAGAGCCCCACACTGGGCTAGAACCCACAAACCATGAGATCATGACCCTAGCCAAAGTCGTATGCTTAATTGACTGAGCCACCCAGGGCCCCCTAAATTTCATATATAACAGAATTCTAAGACTTCTGCTCAGTACTTCATACAGGCATGAAGATTTCTATGAACTCTGATAATTTATTTACCTTTATTTCCACTTACAAATTGGGTTTTGTGGCTATTGCCATCTCAGAATGAAGACTATTTCTTGATCTCAGATTCAAAAATTAAATGAAAAGAGGAAACATAATTATGTCCAAACATGCCAGTTTTCTTTTTTGGTAAAGATTATTGAAATTATTTTTAAGTTGATCAACTATATAATATTACCAAGAATTTTCCAAAAGCTTATAGAACCAAAGAGTAAAAGGAGATATGAAATTTGTGAACCTCACCCCACCCCCAAAGCAGTGTACTTGCCTGTGTACAATGTGCACCATGTGCAAAACACTTCAAATACATTTTCCCATTTAATTTTGACACGATGCTAAAATACAAGTGAGATTATCCTGGATTAATGCATGAGAACATTTTAAGTAATCTTATAGAACTAGTACATAGCAGAGTAAGGGTTTGGTAGAGTTTTGCTTAATTCAAATACCAGGCTTTTTCTATCACACTATGCTGCCTTAAAGAAAATTAACCTCTGAGAGGTAATCAAAAGGTTTTCAAGGTTAACTGTTGTTATGTTTTGATTTATTTTACAGGTTATAAAACCCAATAGTGAGTAAAAGCATTTTTAGACCCCACAATGCTGAGGTTAATAGATAGTTGCTTCTTTATTGGTTTCAGTTGCATTAATATGTTGACTTCAGCACGTTCACTAAATATCCTCAAGTTCCCGTGTTAGCATTTGCTAAATAATGTGTTCAATTCAAAATTCCCAATGAGGATCCTCTTGTACAATGTTCTCATTGATCATTTTTTCTAAAAATAAAATAATGAGATCTCATGACATTGATATGCATTAGTAAAGTAAAGAAAGTGAAATTTGCTTTTTGATTTTTAAGAGACCAACTGGGGAAATTAACATAAGTCCTCTGAATCTATCTCATTGATTCATTCATTCTTCCATTCACTGATTAATTTATTTATTCATTTATTCACTTAAAAAAGAAACTTACTGGGGCACCTGGGTGGCTCAGTGAATTAAGAATCTGACTTCGACTCAGGTCATGAGCTCGTGGTGCCTGAGTTCAAGCTTTATGTCGGGCTCTGTGCTGACAGACAGCTTAGAGCCTGGAGCCTGCTTGGGATTCTGTGTCTCCCTCCCTCTCTGCCCTTCTCCCATTCATGCTCTTTCTCTGTCTCTCATAAATGAATAAACGTTAAAAATTAAAAAAAATGTTTTGGGCACCTCCTTGATGCCTGGCACTGTTTCTACTATGCTTACAAGTAAATGAAGCCAAGTTTCTCCCCTCACTGAGCAGAGGGTGGAGCAAAGTGAAGCCAGGTGTTTATTCACCAGCTCCTTCCCCACAAAAATTAAGTACGTTGGCTATTATGTCCTGCCATCTTTTACTGATCCTTCAGGTGACCCTCTCAACACAATTGCTCTCTCTTGATTAGAAAGGGTAACTTTCATAGCTGAAGCTACTGCAGTATCCCTTGTGGGTTGTTTTAATGTGGCCCCATCTTTAACAAACTCCTCTCATGACTCTGTTTGAGTGTGTCATGTATTTCCATGATCTGAGAGCCTTTGATTTGTATATTTTTCCAAATCCTTCTCTACTACCTACTAACACTTCTAAGAATTTATGTAAGGAAGAGAAATATAGGCTAATTATAACATCATCAGAAAAAAAGATAAAGAACATGAAGGTGAGGGGAAAAAGGAAGTGGTTAATAAAATGATACAATGACAAAAGAGCTGAAGAAACAAGAGTGTTATCAAACAGGTTGCCCTGGCTTACTAACCCCCTTCTCAGGAGCCTTCCCTGGGCTAGTCATATGGTCAGTCTCTCTCTCTCTCTATCTCTCCCTCCCTCTCTTTCTCTCTATGTGTGTGTCTGTGTGTCTGTGTGCGTGTCTCTGTGTCACTCCCTTTCACTATGGTTATTCTCTGAAAAGCTCTGGTGTTTTCTTTCATAACCATCATCAAGCTGCGTAAGCCTGAAAAAGATGTGTCTGCTCTTCCGTGCAATTCGTTGTGTTATCTTAGTTCACACACCAGTCAACATAGAGGGATAAAAGAAATAGAAAAATCACTAGTTTCCAAGCCCAGTGTAATATTTGATTTAGGCAAGGGTTATTGGTGCATACAAAAAGCATTGATAAATGTTATTTGTTATTATGGAAAAGATATTCACAAATTCCAATGTGTTATATTATGGATTATTTAAAACTTACAAGGGAAAATATACGTTTATAACTGAGACTTCTAGGAGTCAGCACCTTAACTAAGTAACCCAATTTATCACCACTTATCAGGAATAATCTGATAACATATGCTTCAGAATGGACTCTGCTATGAAGTATAGATCACCACCACCTGTCCAAGCATTCTTGTCAAAATGCTTAAGCTGTAGCTCATTAAACCTCTGGACCCAACATTCAGTTTCCAAGAGAGACAGAAGATAAACAAGTTAATCAACACTATGAGGAAAATAATCAGATGAGAGGGACATTCTTCAAGACAGCTGATTAGAACTCTTTAAAAAGTCAATGTCAGAAGACCCATAATAGCAAAAGCAATATTGAGAAAGAAGAACAAATCTGGAGGGATCACACTTCCTGATTTCAAACTACATTATAAATTTATAGTAATTCCAACAGTATGGTATTGAGATAAAAACAGACACATAGATCAGTGAACAGAATAAATAGCCCATGAATAACCCCACATATATTTGCTCATTTAACTTAAACAAAAGAGTCAAAATATACAAGGAGAAAATGATAGTTTCTTCAATAAATGATGTTAGGAAAACAAGATAGCCACATGCAAAAAAATGAACTGAACCCCTATCTTACACCACACACACACACAAAAATCAACTCAAAATGAATTAAAAACTTAAACTTTAAAATTTAAAACCATAAAATTCCTGGAAGAAAACAGGTGGAAAGCTCCTAGACATTGGTCTTGGAAATAATTCTTTGAACCCAGAAGCAAATATAAAAATGTAAAACTACATCAAACTAAAACCATCTGCACAAGATAGAAAACCAACAAAATTAAAAGGTAACTTACAGAATGGAGGGAGATTGTTTGCAAACCACATATTTAGTAAGGGGTTATTATCCAAAATACACAAGGAATTCACACAAGTCAATAGCAGAAAACAATAGTAGCAAAATATAATAATAATAGTAACCCAATTAAAAATGGGTAAGTATTTGAATAGACATTTTACCAAGGAAGGTATTCAGATGATCAACAGGTACATATAAAGCTGTTCAACATGACTAATCATCAGAGAAATGTAAATCAGAACCACAGTGAGCTTTCTTCTCACAGCTGTTAGGAGGGCTATTACCAAAAAGCCTAGAGATAACAAACGCTGGTGAAAATGTGATAAAAGAGAAACCTTGTACACTAATGGCAGGAATATAAATGGGTTCATCCACTATGAAAAACAATATGAAGATTCCTGAAAAAAATTAAAATTAGAACTACCACATGAAACAGCCATCACATTCTGGGTACATATCAAATGAAACGAAATTATATCTCAAAAAGACATCTGCACTCCCATCCTCAGTATAGCATCATTTTCAATATCCAAGACATGAAAACAATCTAAGTGTTCATTGATGGATAAATGGACACACACACACACACACACACACGCACGCGCGTGCAGAGGAATATTATTCAACCCTAAAAAATAAGTCCATCCTATAATTTGTGACAATATGGATGAAACTTGAGGGTATTTTGCTGAGTGAAATAAGCAAGACAGAAAGACAAATATGGCACAGTACCACAAGTAGGATCTAAAACACAAAAGCAAACAAACAAAAAAACAAAGAATAAGTTGAACTCAGAAACAGAGTAGAAAAGTGGTTTCCAGGGACTGAAGGTGGAGGAAAACAGGAAGAGGTTGGTTAAAGTGTACAGACTTTTGGTTATTAGATGAATAAATTCTAAGGATGTAATGTATAACATGATGACTATGCTTGATAACACTGTATTGTATAATTAAAATTCTAAGAAAGTAGAAGCTGAATATTCTCACACACAATAAAAAGTAAACATGTGAGGTGATGGAAGTATTAATTAACTCAATGGGGAGAATCGTTTCACAATGTATACGTATATGGAATCATCAAGGTGTATATCTTACAATTGTGCTTGTAAGTTAGACCTCAATGAAACTGAAGAAAAAAAATATCAGGAAAAAATATAGGAGGACTATTTGGGATTAAAGGAGAACAAAAGAAATCTAACAACAAAATAATATGTGTGCATCTTGATTGGATCTTGGATGTTTATAAACAGCTATACAGAAAATTAGTGATATTTAGAGAAATTTTAAATATTAACTATTAACTATTATAGAATCATAGAATTTGTAGCAGATTGTCATTATTCTTAGAAGATACATGATAAACTAGTTTAGGGTGAAATTTCACAAAGTCTGAAATTTACTTTCAAATGTTTTTTGGAATAAATATACACAGAGTGAGAAAGAGAGAGAACAAAAGTTTAAAAAAAAGTTACAAATTTAAATTTAGATGAATAGCATGCGGATATTTATTGTTCTATTCTTTCTACTATATCATAGGTTTGAAATTCTTTGTAATAAAATTTGGAGAATATTGAAGATGGAAAACATTCTAATCAGTCAGTAAGAATGTGTTAAAAGTACCACTGATCATAAGACATGGTCTAAGGACACTACCTTGAGTGTATTTCAAGAACACTAGTCACATGATATGTCAGGAAAATAAATTTCATGGTCAGACAAGTTTATGGAACTTGCATAAAATTTCTTTGTAGAAATTCACAACTACACAGTAATGATAATTGCACATGCATCAATTCATTAATGCTTCATAAAAATTATATAAATCTATCTATTTTATAGTCTAGAAACAAAAGTATATAAAGGTTAAGCCATTTATCCAAAGTCAGAGGTCACATAGCTCATAACAGAGTTGAGATCTGTACTGAAGCAGCCTGATTCCAGAGGCACAACTACTAATCACTGCACCAAAGACTCCGAGAGTTCTCTACTAAAGAAACTTGTTTTTTTTTTATTCTGACTTACTTCACTGAGCAAAATACCCTCTAGGCCCATGCATGGTGTCACAAATGGCAAGATCTCATTCTTTTTGATGGCTAAGTAATATTCCATTTTATATTTATATAACACATCTTCTTTATCCATTTATGTATCAACAGACACTGGGTTGCTTCTGTTCTCTTGGCTATTATAAATAATGCTAAAATAAACATAAGGGTCATATAACCTTTTCAAATTAGTGTTTTTGTTTTTGTTGGGTAAATGCCAATAGTGGACTCCTGGATCATATGATAATTCTATTTTTAATTTTTATTCTATCTTCTTTAATTTAGAAGATGTCTATACTGTTTTCCACAGTGGTTGAAATAATTTATATTTCTACCAACAGTGCGTGAGGATTCCATAGTCAATAATATTGTAATAATATAGTGTGGTGACAGATAATGACTATACTTATCATGGTGAGTACTGTATAGCATATAGAATTATCTAATTAGTATGTTGCACATCTGAAACAGATATAGCATTGTACATTAAGTCCACTTCAATAAGAATTAAAAACAAACAAAATGGGGGCGCCTGGGTGGCTCAGTTGGTTGAGCATCTGACTTCAGCTCAGGTCATGATCTCACGGTTGGTGACTTTGGGCCCCACATCAGACTCTGCTGACAGCAGAGCCCGGAGCCTGCTTCAGATTCTGTCTCCCTCTCTCTGCCCCTCTCCTGCTCATTCTCACTCTCTCTCTTTCAAAAATAAACAAACTTACAAAAATTCAAAACAAAATAAGATACATTCAAGTTAATTGATTGTGGAGAACACGTTATAGAGATATATTTTGTAAAAGGAAGAGTAATCAAGATATCTTGAACTGGAAAGATGTTTTGCAAGTGGTTAATAGCCAAGAAAAAAAAGAAGAAATGATCTAAGGAGCATGATTTTAACATTGATTTTTGAGCAACAATATAAGAAAAGGTGCTTTCATAGCAAAACTTGTCTCAAAACTTGAGTCTACTCTACTGTTGGTCACTGCTTGAATTTCAACTAAACTAAGTAAGTTAATTTATTATTTTTAGAAAATGTGAATTTAAACATATCAAGATGATAATAGAAAAAACCATTAAACAGATACCTGTCAATAACCAAGCAGAAGTTTCTTATCTACCTACCAAATTTGAAGACCTGCCAAAATTGAAGACCAAATATTCTTCTCAGGCTCAAAACTGCATTGCAAGCATATGATAAAGAGCATCCTTTTCACATGTATAAATGTGTACTAAAGCAAAAATGACAATAAAAATTCCATACCTTGAATTTATCTAGAACTCCTTGCCTATTAAAATGCTCACACATGTGTTAAATCATTCTTTTCTAATATCGTCAGGTCCACCATCAACATTCAAAAATTATCCTCAGCACTCCATTTGGTAGTATGAATGCTTGCTTCAGTATGGCATTTTAAAGCACCACATTCTAGAAAACTCACAGAAGGAACTCTATTATAATTTAATACCATCGTGTCTTTAACAAAGACTTTTTTCTAGGCCATGAAGCATTTCAGAATTCCAAATTTATTTTTTGATGAGCAAAACTAGTGGGGTTGTGAGCTGTGACATTATGTTTTCCATTATAGTTTTCAAAAATTGGTACTAAATTCTATATCAAGACTTTCTCCTTATTTTGACCATTCTCCTTCCAGGCCATAGTATAAGCCCCTACCTTCCTATGCTGCTCTCTACTTTTTCCACATATAAGTTTCCGGCACCAGGGATACCTCAGCAAGATTAATATGACTTTCCGATTTAATATAAATCTTTTGATTTGCTGCTGAATGGACTGTTCTTCAGAATTGCTCTCCAACTTCAAGGGACAATGTTGTTTATCATCTGTTCCTGAAAGCAGTCGACCACATCTGGATATTATAGTACTTTGAATTCAGAAACCATGAAATATAAATGTGCTACTATCAGCAGTGAGCAGAAATCAAATGAATCATGTTGGTTAGACATCCAAAGTGGTTTACATTTCCTTTACATTTCAGATATGTTAGTTAAAAATAAAAGACCATTAACGGAGGTAGGGATATTTTCAGCAATCAGACTTCAAGCAGAGTAAACTCAGGAGAGATAATTAAGGATTTCTAATATTTCATGTTTGTACTCTTCTCCCAGAATTTTTAAAGACTGGAATTTCAGCTAGTCTGTGCTGAATGTAAAGCAAAATGTAAAGCACCTTGCCAAATGCTCATCACCCAAACATGTCCCTAGATATTAAACTGAAGTCAAATTTCATGAGAGTGTCACCTGACAGGATTTAAGCCTGTTTGTTTACCTTTCCGATTTTCCACTGTCTGTAATAGGGTGTACAAAAGATTGTCCAGAAGTAAAGTTATGATATGGACATGACTTTGCTCTAGTAATAACTCACTAAGCATAGCATACTCAGAAGCAACATGTGGGTAAGAAATCATTAGGCAAATTTGCTTATCCAGGCCATAGACTGATTCTGAATGCAGCTCTGAAAGAGGTGTTCCAAAAATTATTTCATATATTCATTCATTCATTCATTCATTCATTCATTCATTCATTTCAAGAAGTGCCTGCTGTTATTTTATGTTCTAAAGATTTTCAGTCAAAGAGCTTGTCATCATAGACCTTACATTATGAATTATAAGGGAGGCAAGCAATCACTGGTAGACAGGTTTTCAATAATAGAAGCATGCTAGGGGCGCCTGGGTGGCTCAGTCAGTTGAATGTCTGACTCTTGATTTTGGCTGAGGTCATGATCTCACAGGTGATAAAATCTAGCTCTGTGCTGGGCTCTGCACTGATGGCATGGAGCCTGCTTGGGATTCTCTCTCTCCTTTTCTCTCTGTCCCTCCCTTGTTCACACACACACACACACACACACACACACACATACACTCTCTCTCTCTCTCTCTCTCTCTCTGTCATTCTCTCTCTCTCTCTCTCAAGTAAATAAATAAAATTAGAAATAATAGCAGCACCTTTTTAACAAGCTTATACAATCTAATGAGGCTGTTTTGGGGGACTATAAATGTATCAGTGTACAAATTAATTTATTCATTCAAAAAATACTAAATGAGTGTCTGCCACATGACACTTACTTTTCTAGACACTGGGGCATAAAGCTGTGAATTAAACAAACATGAATATCTACCTTTCTGGGACTTACACTGTGGTGGAGAGAGAGGCAGACAAACAATAAGTTATTTTATTTCCTTCTAATTTTTTTTTAAGATAGTGGTAAGTGCAAAGAAAAAGAATGGAGCCAAACAAAGAGATGTGGAGTGTCAGGAGGGAGAGATTTTAGATAGATTGGCCAGGGAGGTCTCACTGGGAAAATGACCTGGGAGCACATGTAAATATACTCTAGAGTAAACAATTTTTGTTTCCTTTTCATCCTCAAAGAGAATAGGTTTCTCACAATGGGACATGCGCAGTGTTGACTGGGGAAGCCAAAGGCACCGCGGGCCACCTGCAAGCTCAGTCAAAGGATGCTACCGCAGGCCCATCTCCAAATAGCCATGGTGATATGAAAAATCTGGGCCTTACAGAACAGTTTTTACCTGAGGGTAAAATACTTTAAAGCATCACTAACTGGAATTTCTAGAAAACTTCTAGGATTATGCTGTTTAAACTAATCCCGAAGTGACATTCAGTACACAAACTTTGTATCAATAACTCTTTCTTCCACTGACATATTTGATTAGTGTTCTCTCTTTAAGCCACCTTCCCATTACTCTCAAGTTGCTTTTCTTAAAGAACCCATCCATTATCCAGGATGCTGTCTGTTGTTCACTTAAGCCCTAGGGCATTTTTATTTCTGAAGCAGGAGAGCAGGCGTTGTTCTAAACTGACATCGTAATTGCTTAAACTGAGCAGCAGCACCCTCTGGGACCTTCAGAAAGCCACACAAATGCACACTGTGATTCTGTGGGGCAGCAAAACAGACATCAGAGGATCTACATAACACCCAGAGATGCAACCTTATCAGAGATACTACAATAGCGAGACAGTGGAGACAGCAAGATTTTTGCCCTGAATGCACATTGACCTCTAGCCTGAACAAATGACCTCCTACAGTTAGTGAGAGCAGAGTCCACTCTCTTAATGTTCAGTTTTACAAATCATTTCCTGAGTAACTCCTGCACTTGGGAAAAGTGTCCTACCTTCCTTTTTCAGGCCTTTGTTAGGACTTCAGATTTGATGACTGATGTGGTTTCTCTGAAAATTAAGTCCTGGGAAGAATCCAGTGTCGCTCTTTCTACCTCTGTAGATCATTTGTCCTGGTCAAAAGAGACCAATTGTCTAGCATGCATGTAGTGAAGAAGTAAACAGTGAGTGCTTACTATGTGCCACACACTGATCTAAATGCCCAGAAAATAATGGAAAATGAGAGAAAAGAGGTCCTTACTCTTGTGGAGTTAACATTCTAGTGGGGGGAGAGATTCAGTAAGCAATAAATGTAAATGCGCAAATGATTTTAAGTAGTTATAAGGTCCATAACGAAAATCAGAGGAAACATGAAAAGAAATGACTGGCAGGTATTTCTAAGGAATTGTTCTGAATAGGAAACATTTGACTGAGTCTTTTTTTCCTCACAACTTCCCTCTTTATCCCTTATAATCATACCTCTCTCCTCACCCCTAATCCCTGGCTAGTACTATTATTTCTCCATCAGTATGGTTTTGGGTTTTTGAAATATGACATAAATGGAATCATAGAGTGTGTAATCTTTTGAGGCTGGCTTCTTTTACTTAGTGTGTATGAGATTCATCGGGGATGCGGTGTGTATCACTAGCTTATTCCTTTTCATTGCTGAGTACTGTTCCATTGTACAAATGCACCATGGTTTGTTTATACATTTACAGACTGAAAGAAATTTGAGCTGCTTCCAATTCTGGAGATTGAAAATAAAGCTGCTATAAATATAGCAAAGTTGTATAAACATAAATTTTCAGTTTTCTAGGGTTTAAATGCCTGAGTCTAGAATTACTAGGTCACAGGACACATGTAATGTTTACATTGTAAGGAAGTGCCAAACTGTTTTCTAGAGTGGCTGTACCATTTTCCATTCCCAACAGCAATATGTGAGAATTCCAGAAGCTCTACATCCTTGTCAGGATTTGGTATTGTCAGTGCATTTAATTTTAGACATTCTAATAGGTATATGTAGTACCTCATGATGGCTTTAATTTGAATTTTCCTAATGGCTAATGGAAATATTTACTTACTGCCCACATATCTTCTTTGGTAAAATATCTGTTCAAGACTTGCACTATTTTTTAAATTGGGTTGTTTGTTTTTCTTACTGTTTAGTTTTGAGAGTTTGTACATATAGGAGTCAAGACCTGAGTCTTGATGTGCAGTGACCAGCCCATCCTTCTGGCTTGATGCAAGCTTTTCAAAAGAAACACAAATAGAGGAATCAATGGAAACACAGATACAGATACAGACAGATATAATTCTTATTATATATACATATGCATCTCACTGGAAATAAGAGACACTAAACATAGGTATTATAGCAGTGAAAGTATTGAAGAAGAAAATTTTTTCAGTGTGATGTAGTTTGTTCATAATTATAATAATAAAATACAATGATTCACAAAGATAAAGAGTAATGAGGGAGAAGGTGCCACATTTCTCATTTTTAAAATACAATAATAACATGGAATTATTATAGCAAATCTGAAAGGAGAAAAAGATATTTTTGAAAGGTATATCCAGAAACAAACCCTGAGAATATTTTGATGACTTCCATCTAGGTTTTCCAACTCTGTTTTTTTGCATAGCTGTAGTAAAAAAATAGATTTTGCAAAGTTATACAAACTTTTTAATATCTGATTTTATCTCATTATAAAGGAAGTACATGTTTTCAGCTGTGAAACATAAACTTTGAAAAAAAGTAAAATTTTTAAAACTCAGAAAATCACCACTGAAAGACTTCAGTGATAGAAATTTTCTTATTTCCTTATAGTATTTTACATGTGTGTGTTTTCTTAACCTATTTGGTATCATGCAGTATATACTGATGTTAGAGTTACCACATGAATATTCAAATATTTTTGTTGGGTCATGATACGAAGAAGAGCATAGTAAGAGAGAATTACTGCTATTGTGTATTTTGTTACTTTCCACTCTTAAAATCTTCTATATAAGATAGAAAAAAAAAGAAAATAATACTCAAGTTGCATGGAAAGGGGTATAAGCATGGGGCTGTAGGCACCTCTACTGTCGTTAGACTTGTGATAGCTATCAGTGCTGACCACCAGATATTTTCTGTTCTGGGCTTCTGGGTACATGATACACTCACACTTCTTTTTCTCTTTTCTTTCCTCCTTCTGGTTTTATCACTAGTTCCAACCAACAGGTTATGAACAGAAGTGTGCAATCACTTTGAGAGCAACCCATGTAGGTGCCTTCCATAGGATTTTTCCCCACACGGGTCCAGTGTGCAGTGTTCCACGCCGTGGCGCTCTGACAGCCTGGCTCCTGGAGTATGACTGCTGAGCTGCTGGGACGAGCATAGTAGTGTGAGTGAGAAACAAACCTTTCTTGTTTGAAGACACTGAGACTTTTGGCTTTGTCTGCCACTGCAGCATAATCTTACCTATTGTAACCAATACAGAAATCGGTGCTCTAGTTCAAGAGTTGCCGTAAAAATAATCTAAAATATATGGCATTGGCTTTGGGCTAGGAAGCATGTTGTGAGAAAGACTGGAGTGATGATGTTTTATGTTAAGAAATGGCAAAACACTGGGCAGAACAATCCCCTGCAGTCTGTGGGGTGCTGGAGCTGGCTTGTGCCCAAAAGAACTACTTGTGAGTATTTCTTTCCAACTCCTGGTTTCAGGAAGCTATGTTGGTAACTTGCATCTGCCATGGTGGGAGAATTATACCAGTGAAACTGGGAAGCACTACAAATCACAGCTTTTTTTTCCCCCTGAAGGGCTGGTTATGAAACGTTTGCCACCACCACATTGAATGCAATAATTTATAAGACAGACCATGCACCTAATGAACCTGTATTTCCCTGGAGAGATTGTAATACTAGCAATGTGTCCCAGTCAATGTGTGTTGTACTTTGCAAAACAAAAAGGCAAAAGAAAAGGGTAGTCTCAGGAAAGAATTAGTCCAGGTACAAGCAGGAATAGCAGAGAATAGAGTTTATACATTCAGGGACTGAGTTGGAAGAGGCAAGTATTTCTTAATCACAAATAGGAAAAAATTAAAACTCTGTCTAAGATCAAGTATTAATTCAAGGATGTGTCTTTAAACGTATTGTTAAAATCTCTACATAGATTGAGATGAAACCTGGAAAAGCCCTCACTTTGTTAAAATTGTACAAAGAGAAAAAAATCTGAAGTGTGGCTATTATATATATCCATATTTAAATCTGTATCTATGTCTATATCTATATCATCATCTATAGAGATATATAGAGGATATATCTAGAGAGAGATATATAGAGAGAATGTCAAATAGAAAGAGTGGAATCAAATAAATAAGAAGACTAGGTTTTAAAAACACTTGTAATGTAAAATAAGTCAGGAGTCTGCAAGGGAAGAGGAGAGCAGAGAATGGGAAAGAAATTATTGAATCTTCAAGACTTAAAATGACCCTTGGAGCCCTAACCTTTGCAAAGCAAGCAGACCGATAAGCAGCTCAAGTAAAAAGAAAGCATGTTCTCTAATCCTTCCATTTAGATGGAGTCAAATTGGATAATGGGAAATGAAGAAGCTCAGACAGGGTAGAGCTAAGGGCCTAGAGACCAACGGACAAGGGAGCCCCTCCTGGGAACCAGAATCAGGACGAATGCAAGAATAGTCCACATCTCCCGGATAACAGAACCTTGCAAATTCTGCCTAGTAGAGTAGCGAACGAAATGACAAAAAGACAAGACACACAAAGACAGACAAAGACACAACTCTGGCCGGAGGGAGAAAAATCTCCCCGAGCCTTTGTGCGGTTTATTTTTATACCCCGGTAGCTGGACACATACCAAAATCTAAGAAACGCATTCTTCTAACCAAGCACATTCAAAGGAAGGGAAAAACAAAGGAAGACAGTGACCACAGCATATCTACTAAGAAGCCTGCCCAGAACTCCAGCCTCCTCCCTGTTTTCAAGGAGGGCACGTTCCCTCGTTTGCGAGCAGACCGTTAACCTTGGATATTGTGTGCAGGCCCCTTGGCAGAACATCCTGTATGCAGGCATGCTCCGCCCAACCATTCTTTCTTGTGGTCACTGTTGGGCTCCTACAAGTAGAAGATCAGAATTGCTATGAATCAATGACCTCCGTGACTCTTCTTTTCTTTCATTTCCAAACGAGAATATTTACTCTAGTTGTCCTGCTCAGCCATAGTATATTATATTGGAGAAAAAGGTAAATAATCTTCTCAGCTCTATGGATCTATGGATCAAGAGAAGCCACACTGGACCCAATGAAGAAATCACTGAGGCCCTCCCTCCACTCCACAACTTAGAAACCACAATGAATAATCCAAAGAATTTAGAAAAGGACTTGATGCTATGACTGGATAGAACTTTTTAATTTTTCTCCCGTGGGGAAAGAGAGACTATATGTTGCTTGCAGGAAAGAATGAGCCAAGCATTTGTGACCAAATAGGTAGAATGTGATTGTCCTCAGTGATGTCCACTACATACTTCTTATCTCTCACCTTCCAATCACAAGTAGGATTATACTCCTAGCCTCCTTCTGGTTGGTTGGTGTTATTAAATTCCATCTGGCAAATGATTTATGAATAGAAGTAACACAAATCATTATAACCCAGGACATTTAACCTCTAAGTCATAACCATCCAATGGTCATTTTTTTTCCCCTCTTCCAAGACAACTACTCTGACAGCTACATCCTAGAATGAGGTCATGGAGAGATAGCTCTCCTTGCCCACCCAAGAGGGACATGTGGCGTGAGTGAGAAATTTTATAACTTTAAGCCCGTAAAAGTTAGGGATCATTTAAGACTTCAAGCATAAATTAACATTTCCTTACTGATACATTTTGATTTAAATTCTCCCCTCATAGAATCTGAAGTTTGTGAAACTTATTTTAACAAATACTGCTTTTTTAGATTATCATCAGACAAGTGAAGCAATTCCACTTAAACTCTGTGGCAACAGATATGGCACAAGAAATACTTTTCCTAGTGTTAGGAAATATAAGAGGGCAGAAGAGGATTAGCTGAATGAAACCCAGGAGGATGAGGTTTAGCCACAGAGATGATACAAAGATGTTTTCTTGCAATACCTTCTTGGATCACCCATCTCTACTTTTATCTCACTTTATTTTTGTAACTGTGCTCTTCTTGTGATCACTCTGTGTCAAGTCCTACACACTGGAGAACAAGCATTTTATTCTTTTTTTACCTATAGTAGATTTTTTTTTAAATTTTTAAATGTTTATTTATTTTGAAAGAGAGAGAGAGAGAGAGCAGGGGAGGAGCAGAGAAAGAGGGAGACACAGAATCTGAAGCAGGCTCCAGGCTCTGAGCTGTCGGCACAGAGCATGATGAGGGGCTCAAACCCATGAGGGAGATCATGACCTGAGCCGAAGTCAGAGGCTCAACTGACTGAGGCATGCAGATGCCCCTATAGGCATCTGATTATTTGAAAAGATTATTTAAAAACATATGCTCTTTCTAAATTCAGTGCGATGTTCTTTTTCCTTGCTTTATAATATTTACATATAAGACCCACATATTATTTCTTTTCCTCTTGTCGTAATCATTGACTATTAAAAAAAATCTGCAGATGTCACTGGATTGACTTATTATCCATCTGTGTGTTCTTTGGTCAAATTGCCTTCTCAAATATTAATACCAAGCATATTAATATGCCTAAAATGTATTTGATTTTCAGGATGTAGTATACTTTCATCCATAGTGCTGTTTGTTTTAATAAACACAAGACAGAATTTCAGATAATCCCACAGCTTGACGTTCTAATATTCTGAAGCAGTGCAGTTCATGAAAAGCTATAATCTCCAGAATGCACCATTTCCAATCAGTTTCTATTCCCAAACTTCGACTTGTGGACACTACACTTCCAAGATACCATGCCTAGTTTCTCCTACATTTTGCCTGTTGTCTTCTTGAAGTTGTAGTCTTTTTAAATTTTTTATTTTATTTATTCTTTTTAAGAGGTTACATGCCCAACATGGGGCTAGAACTCACGACCCTGATATCAAGTGTCATGCTGTATTAGCTAAGCCAATCAGGTGTCCCTGGAAGTTGTAGTGTTCTTAAAAATGTAGAGCATGGTGCATTTGAATTCAGACATATGAATAAATCAGAGAACTGACAGTCTCAAGTAGGAAACTTTGAGAATAAAGGGGGTTTGTTTAGTTTTCTGGTGGAGAATGGTCCAGGATCTCTACCCAGACATCAAGGTGGAGAAAAAGTCTTTTTTAATGTTCTTCCATATAGATAGGGCTGCCATGTTTTATGACGCAAAACATGTGACAGGCCAAATTCTCCCCATCCAGTTTTATGAGAGCCACTGTTAGTTGTTCACACAACAGCCGTCTGCCCATTCTTCATTGCTAAAAGAACCATAATTACGTGTGCATGCATGTGTGCATGTGTGTGAAAGTGTGCTTATCCCTAGACTAATTTTATTTACCTTTGAAAATGAATGAGCTTGGGAGTGCTCATGTGACCCAGTTCCAGGTAATGATATAAAGGGAAGTCTCCCAAAGGCTGGTTGGGGTGGGGGTTGGGGGTGTGATTTTTCCTCCCTAACAAAAGAAAGGCAGGTAAGGAATCACTTTATGTTTGGCCCTCCTCTCTTCCTTCCGGCTTGAGATACTGTTGTGTTGGAATGTAATATCTAGAGCTGTGGCAGCGACCAGGGGACAATGAGATGAAAACCTAAGGACAAAATGCCAACACACTGAAAACAGTAGTAAGAAACAAAGCCTGGTTTCTTGGTGTCGATCTTAGGCAACTGAAGTACACAGACAGGGAGCGCCTAACTTCAGGCTATTTGTTAAGTAAATAATAAACATCCTTATGTTTATTCACTGTTAGAGGATTCTCTGATCTGTAATGATATCTAACTGATAAAAGCACAATTAACCTCTTCAAGTAGTTTTTTCCCAGATTTGGCTTTTATTTCTGTGAGTTTGCACCTTCAATGTTGCTATAAGATTTCATCTTTTTTCCTTTACTTTCTTAAAGATATTCAGTGGAAATTTAGAAACATCTGCACTAGGGGTGCCTAGCAAATTTCCATACTAAATGAAAACTCTACTATTCACTTTTGATGACTTTATCTCACTTTCAAAAAGATCTGAGAGTCTCTGGAATGGGGTCCCCCCACCTTTCCCCTCCTCCAACACACTCTGTCTCTCTTCCTTCACTACAGTCCAGGACTCAAATAGTCATATTGTCTTTCATGTGGTTAGTGCCTTACAAACAGATTTAACATGCCTTAATGCATTTGATCCTCAATTCACATCAACTCAACAAATATTTATTGTATAGTTAATAAGCTCAAGGCTCTAGGCTAAGTACTGTGATGAATACAAAGATGAGGAACAGTTTCTGCTTCCATATAGCCCACAAGCTAATAGAATTGATGATATATGTATACCTAGCTCTAATGTAATTATGACTGTGATATGTGTAATTTGAAACATAAGCAATGTGCTTTCAAAACAGAAAAAAATCATGATTTCTCCACAGGGGAAAATCATTGAGCTCATAGAACCAAAGGACATGGCATCCAGACATTAGCTTGTCCTCTTTAAGCTGGAACTAAAAACATATACTTATATTCAAGCTGTAGTGAACAAGGTAAGAGAAATAAAAGAGATAATTTACACAGCTCCACCTGAATCCAGCTTCTATTAGTTATCGGCTAGGTGATTTGGCACACGTTCTGTGACCTCCATAAGCATCTGATTGTTCATCTGTCATAAGCTGCTAACAAAAGCTACATTTTAGGGTTGGTTGCAGGGTTTGGAATAAGAGACATAGCGTACTAGTATAGAGTTTGTTTTATGTTGGCTTTCTAAAAATCATTTATTGTGTTGCTATTATTATCTTTCACAATATCAAAACTGGAATGAAGATTCTGCACAGCCAAGAACAGCACGCAATGGGTACAAATGGGTCTGAAATGTGAGTTTGTAGACAGCAGTGAGGGATGAAAGTGCAAAAATAAAATAAAATAAAAAATAAAATGAAAATAAACAGGCAGAAGAACATTTTACCTTTTTCTGGTTCCGCATACACATTCTCCATATCACTTGGTGGGAAGCCATTTATTCAACCAAGAAGAAGTGGCATCCTATAATACCACCAATATAGGTGGCTCCAGAACCTTCCATCAATTCTAGGAATTGAACCTATGATGATTAGGAAATTATGATTATGATTTGGAAATCATAATCACCTATTATGATTAGGAAATTAGGGGGCCAATGTGTAGCAACATGGATGGACCTGGAGGGTGTTATGCTGAGCGAAATAAGTCAGGCAGAGAAGGACAAATATCATATGTTTGCACGTATAGGAGGATTAGGAGGAACTTAACTGAGGACCGTGGGGGAGAAGAAGGGGGGA